>NC_092334.1:23797500-24103500 GCF_046630445.1 Rutidosis leptorrhynchoides | reverse complement strand
TATTTATTTTACACACTTTTAATATCGGGACACGTATACAAGGTTTTGACATATCATATCGACGCATATATATATATATATTATTTGAATAACCATAGACACTCTATATGCAGTAATGATCGAGTTCTCTATACAGGGTTGAGGTTGATTCTATAATAATATATATACTTTGAGTTGTGATCGAGTCTGAGACGAATACGGGTCACGATACGTATTAATTAATTCGAATATTATAAATTAAACAATATATGAATTATTGGACTGTTAACTATGGACTATCAGGATTGGACAATTAAAAATGAATAAAAATAATGATTATAACATATGAAACTAAACAATTCTTCAAGTTTGCCACTTGATTTCACCCTAAACCACATTTGTATCTTGATGATTACAATCTGCGTTCAAACCTTTCATGATTCTTGAAAACACCTCAATCGATAGGATGAACCAATCGCACTTCATCTACGGAAGAAAAGATTGATGCATATAGTTATGCACTTGAAAAACTCTCGAAAACTGAGTAAACGTTTAACACATAACTGTGCTAATTTCTTTAGTGTTATTATTACCCAAAATAACTTTGCAGTTCTTCTTTAAAATAGCCAATTTTGTCACAGCTCCAGCAAGACAACTTCGACTTTTCGTACGAAACAACCTTATTATAACGTTGATATATACGCGTACTCTTTTATTGTTACCAGGGAACCCTTCATATTCCACCATATTACCATCAGCATTTAATCATCTAAAAACACAATTCTCCTGAAACCACCTCGGATTAATAACCGATGATTCAGATATCATAGCATTAAATGCAGAGGAGACAGAAAAATGGTAGATGGTCTAAACGGCCAAAAAGTTAATGATAAAGAAAGGAGTGTTAGGAACGCTCGATAGAAGATTGGGTATTGAAAAACAGATTGAGCTACCCATGAAGGAGACCAAGGATAAATACAAGGACCAAACCCTATATTCAAAGAATTCTAGTAATTCTGGATCCGTTGAAATCTTTAGAGAATATCCTGCTCCGAAGTCATGTTAAAATCTTGCGAAAAATCTTTCTCCATCAACCATCGAACTTAGAAATTCCAAAATATCATCATCAATATCTTCGATATTTCTGAGGATATTTTCATAAATATTCTCGTCCGAAATTTTATACCTCTTCGTGCTTCCTGTGTATCATTATATTGGAAACATTTAATAGAGAATTTAGTACCGAAAAGTAGATTATGCGAAACTATGAAGAAAGCCGTGGACAAATCACAAAGAATAAGTTGGACTTCAAAGAATCCAAATGATTCAATATCTGCTAAAGTCTTTAGTGAATATCTTGCTCCTTACTCTCAACCCTTGCAGACAATAATTTCTATCATCCTCTGATCTTAGATATTCCGAGATATTATCGTATCTTTCATTATAAATATTCTCCATATTTCTGGAGATATTTTATAACTATTCTTATCTGAAATCTTTAATCTCTTCGTGCTATCAGTATTACATCATATAGAAACTGTTAGTTTCTATATTCTGTAAACTTTCGAGCTTAAAATATGAATGTTATTGAAGTAATGTTGGGAACTGATGCATGAGTTAGTATAATATAATGACACTTGATCAACGTGATTATATTACAGTAAGTCATGCTGAGTTTCTAATGAAACGTGATGATTCTCAGTACCATCATCGTGTGCCATGTTACATGACTCTTACATTCTATCTAACCTCTAAACATATCAAGAACATATCTTCTTGATAGTACTATCTTTCCGGATATTCCGGTAATTTACCAAATCAAGATCGTGCCATTACGATTTCCTTCTTAGAACATTAACTATGTTCATTTCAAAATCCATACCTACGAATTCTGGACCATTATTCGCTTGACTTGCAGTCGGGAAGAGGAGACAAAAGTATGGAACCCTTGAATATAAAATAAAATATAAAGCTCGACAACAACACATAAATTACAAACCGTACATATCAATACGTATTGCCACGTAAAGGCACGGGAAAAATTAATAACACTATAACCCCAAGATAATAGTAGAAGTAAATAAAATATTCTGGAGGTAGATGGAAGAGAAGAATGATAGATATGAAAGTTAGAAGTATATCAAGAATCAGTACTGGATGGAGCATATTATCGAATGCTTTAAAGTATGAATCAAGGGATAAAGAATAGAAGGTGTGAGTTGTGGAAAAATAAGGTAACGAAAGGGGGTGGATTTATAGTGAAATATCCGACAGAGCAATCGAAACAGATTATGGCATTTAATCAAAGAAGATCCTGATTTCCTTAATTACCGAAGGATCAAATCTTATTACGAATATTTTCTCTAAATCTCTTGAACTTGAGAAATCAATACTATTTACGTCAAAAGATATGACGAATCTATACCTACTCATTTCACTCTTTGGTAATAGCTTCACTTGTACTCTTCACCAAATCAAATGGTTCTATCCATATTACTAAATGGTGATAAAACTCTATGTATCAACTCATATTCGTCATGAAAACATTTTTATTGTTAGCCATGACAACCTCGATCAAATTTCGGGACGAAATTTCTTTAACGGGTAGGTACTGTGATGACCCGGAAATTTTCGACCAAATTTAAACTTTAATCTTTATATGTTTCCGACACGATAAGGAAAATCTGTAATGTTGAGTCTCGAAAGTTTTAAAATCTATATTCATGTAATCAATTACCCTTTGACCATGCCTGTCGATTCACGAACAATTATGTGTACATTGATATGTAAATATAATACATACTTATTAATTAAAAACATTAACAAGGTATTAGATATATAATACTTTACATAAACGTATTTTGTTTCAATATAAGTTTATTATAATTATCGACGAAATTAAAAGATAATATCAAATGATTGATTTATCAGATACACTGTATGATTATGAGTCCCTACTACGAGGCTCACATTGATTTGAGAAATCGTTTCTTTTTAAAGATATTCGGAATAATTGGTAAAGTAATCTATCATTGAGAACAAAGTGTCAAATAATGAAAGATAGACAAAAGTTAGTGGAGAATTGAATTTCATAATATTCGATTGATCTATTTTTCAAACGTGCGGAAACATTTTTCGATACAATAGAATTTGATTATTAAAATGCCTTGGTTAAATAACATAGTTTGAGTATATATGATATGATTAAATATATAAATTGGATACAAAATAATAAATTGGTTATTGAATTAAAGCTATATATAAATATGATTTATATAAATAATTATTATGATATGTATATTGGAATATATATAACAGATATAAATATTATATGTATTATATATATACATTATATTAAATATTACATAATTAGTAATACGTAATATTAACATATTAAATTACAAGTTAAAATATAGTTGTTATATTAATATATTATTTTCATTATTATTATAAATTTTAATGTCAGTATTAATAATATTATTATATGAATTAGATACAATAAATTAATAATATTATTGTTAGCATTATTTTTATTATAATTAGTAGAAAAATTATGATTTTTAGTTATTATCAAGATTATTAATGGTAGTAGTTTTATAATTACCATTATCATTAAAAGTCATTAATATTGTTATAGAATATCATTTTTATTATAAATAATACAAATTCGTATTATTATCATTACTTTTATTACTTTATCATTAGTCATATTATTATTAGTAGTATTTTGATATTATTATTAATATTTATATTATTATTATTATTATTATTATTAGTATCATTATTAATATTATTATTAATAAATATTATTATCATTATTATTTAATTATTATTATAAATATATTTAATTATTACTAATACAATATATAGAGATAAGATTCCGTGATTTCAGTGGAACTTCATAATCAAAAGTACTGAGTTTTTTTGTTTTCTGTCTAATGCAAATCCAAATTTTGTTATCAGTCCACATCCACTTTAATTCTGTTATGTACTATTATTCTCTTTTCCTTGTCTGATTATATTTCTTTTATTTTATCTAATTCGATTAAACCTGTCGAATGGAATTGCTTTATAACTGATCATTATAAGTTATTAAGGGAATCCATTCAGCTTTTTATCACCATTACCAACTACAGATACCTTCTTTAACTTACCATTTGAGAAATTTAAAACAAAAAAAAGAACACAGACCCGTTACCTCTGTTCTTGATTATTTTAGCCAAAATTTGAATTCGACCTTTATTTCAAAATCTATAAATGTGATCCTATTAGGAATAATTTGTTTAAACTATCTGCAAATTTACAGCTTCCAATTTCCTTTAACGAATCCGAATTTTCAAGTCAAAGATTTTGAAATAAAAAGTCAACTTTTGGTTCTTCGAGTAAATTGAAGTTTTCTGTGATGATTAAGGTAAAATAAATGATTCCAGTAGTTTCTATAAACAATTTAAAAACTAATTCTTGTTATAACATTTATCTGAATCGTTACCTATTGCAAAAATCAATTTTTTTTAACTAAGCAGCGACGCAGCTGCTGCTGCTTTGTCTTTATTTTTTTTCGATTTTTATTTTGTTTAGGATCACATTTATGGAATTATTATTGGTTACAAGTCCTAGATAAAACAACTAATTTATAGATAGCATTGGATTTGATCCCTGGTTGATTCCATGTTGGGTTTGAGAAGAAGAAAAAGCAATGAAACAGAAAAGGGTTAAATAAGTTTATAAGGGTAATTAAATCAAGAATGGAAAGATAGAGGATTGGTTTAGTGGGTGTTCGGGTATCCGAGAGGTCTCGGGTTCGAGCCCAGGCGTGGGCGTCTAAGTTTTTTTAAAGGCTCATTACATTGAGGTAGTTTCTAATATATCTATTATTATTATTATCTTTATCATTATTATTATTATTTTTATTATTATGATCATTATTATTGTTGTAATTATTATTATGATTATTATTATTAGTAATATAGGAATTATTATTAATATTGTAGTTACAAGTATTATAAGTATCACTAATGTGATTATTATTATTATTATTATTAATTATTATGAATATTATTATTAGTATTATAATTACTATCATTAAGTATTAGAATTATAATTATTATTAGTAATATTACGATTATGTATTACGAACATTAGTTATTAGTATTATCATTATTACTAATACAAGTATTAGTAACATTTGTAAATTTTATTATTTACAAAAGTATTATTAATTAAGATTACCACTAGTGATAAGATTGTTATAATTATTATTATTATTATTATTATTATTATTATTATTATTATTATTATTATTATTATTATTATTATTATTATTATTATTATTATTATTATCATCAAGTATTAGGTATAATTATTAAAATTGTTATTTTCATTACCATTACTATTAAATTATTCATTTTGTTAAAAACTACAAATATTATCATTATTATGAGATTCATTATAAAAACTATCGTTAATATTATCATTCTTAATATTACTATCATTATTATTAATATTAGTACTATCATTATTATTATTGTTATCACTTCAAATTTTATCTTAGTATTAATAAACAAACGATATCTATATAAACATATTAATACTTATAACATAACAAAATTTAATATTTTTGTATACAAAATAAATATACGAAACATATATATATATATATATATATATATATATATATATATATATATATATATATATATATATATATATATATATATATATATATGTATATATATATATATATGTATATATATATATATATATATGTATATATATATATATGTATATATATATATATATATATATATATATATATTAATAATATAAAAAGGATATAACTAATAAATTTATATATATAGTTACTCGATTACCATTATGTATATTAATATATATACAAATGATATAGGTTCGTGAATCCGAGGCCAACTCTGCATTATTTAGTTGTTCAATGTCGTCATGTGTATTTTTACTACAAAATACATTAGGTGAGTTCATTTGCTCCCTTTTACTCTTTACGTTTTTGGACTGAGAATACATGCAAATGCTTTATTAACTGTTTTACAATATTTATATGCGTGAGTTTCATTTACCTTTTTACCCTTTATATTTTTGGGCTGAGAATACATGCGCAATTTTTATAAATGTTTTACGAAATAGACACAAGTATTCGAAACTACATTATATGGTTGAATTAACGAAATCGAATATGCGCTTTTTTATTAAGTCTGGTAATCTAAGAATTAGGGAACAGACACCCTAATTGACGCGAACTCTAAAGATAGATCTATCGGGCCCAACAAGCCCCATCCAAAGTACCGGATGCTTTAGTACTTCAAAATTTATATCATGTCCGAAGGAGGATCCCGGAATGATGGGGATATTCTTATATGCATATTGTGAATGTCGGTTACCAGGTGTTCAATCCATATGAATGATTATTTTTTATCTATGTATGGGACATATATTTATGAGAAATGAAAATCTTGTGGTCTATTAAAGTGATGAAAATGAATGATTATGATAAACTAATGAACTCACCAACCTTTCGATTGACACTTTAAAGCATGTTTATTCTCAGGTATGAAAGAAATCTTCCGCTGTGCATTTGCTCGTATTAGAGATATTACTTGGAGTCATTCATGACATATTTCAAAAGACGTTGCATTCGAGTCGTTGAGTTCATCAAGATTAATATTAAGTCAATTATAGTTAGATATATTATGCAATGGTATGCATGCCGTCAACTTTCGATGTAATGAAATATTGTCTTTTCAAAAACGAATGCAATGTTTGTAAAATGTATCATATAGAGGTCAAGTACCTCGCGATATAATCAACTATTGTGAATCGTTTATAATCAATATGGACTTCGTCCGGATGGATTAGGACGGGGTATGACAAGTACATACTAAATTCTACACTGAGTTTGAACCGAAAATCCCTTAGCTTTGGTAACTAGTAACTGCCAGTTATAAGAACTGGTGGGCGCGAGTAGTAGTATATGGATCCATAGGGCTTGATATCCCCGTCCGAGCTAGAGCACTAGCCTTTTAACGAACGTATGCTATTTGAGAAGCGTACACGTTGGTTTGCGTGTATTATTAAGATGATTATACAAAGGGTACAAATTATATATACGTTAAGTTTAGTTACCAGGGTGCTCAATTTCGTAGAATATTTTGATAAACATTTCTGGATGAAACAACTGAAATCTTGTGGTCCACCTTTATATACAGATTATGCGAAACACTAAAACTATGAACTCACCAACCTTTGTGTTGACACTTGTTAGCATGTTTATTCTCAGGTTACTAGAAGTCTTTCGCTATTTGCTTATATGTTAGACAAGCTATGTGCATGGAGTCTTACATGGCATATTTATCAAGGAAGCGTTGCATTCACCAAATCATCACCATGTATCTTAATTTGACTGCATTGTCAATGGAAGTACTATTGTAAACTATTATTTACGGTGATTGTCTATATGTAGAAATCATCAGATGTCGAAAACCTTTGATTTAAATATTCATTTATGGTGTGCCTTTTCAAAAGAATGCAATGTTTACAAAATGTATCATATAGAGGTCAAATACCTCGGAATGAAATCGATGAATGACGTGTTCGTCCATATGAATTTGGAGCGATCGTCACAGTTTTTGCTAGATCGGGTTCAAAGTTTGAGTGTGCTCTACTCCTAGCATCTCTTTTAGTGTGTGGTAAGTCTCAAACTCGTTTTAGAGTTAATTTTGTGTTTAGTGTCTTAGAATGAGACTTAATTTGTGTTAAACCCAAGTTAGTGCAAATTGGGGGTTTGTGGTTTGGGTTAAAGTGTAAGAGCTCAATTAATTGTGAAAATTGGTGTTTATGAGTCTTAATTGGTTAGTTAATTACTAGCACACCTAGTTACTAAGTGAATGGGTGTTAGTTGGGTTAGTGGATGACCCGAAATGGGTGTGTTGACTTTAAAATGGTCAATTGGAAAATGATTGACCTAATTGGGAAAGATGGATATGAAATACCCTGATTTTGTGGTAGTTAGCGTTGTTGGACCGTAATCACTAGCTTTTAGTGATTAATGATGGTCTTGACCTTAAATGGACAGTTTTGGTGTAAATGGGTGATTTAATGCATTAAGTCATTAAATGCACATGAGTAGGTTGTTGGTGTTGGTCTAACTAGTTGAGCGTTGACTTTATATTAATATTATAGGTGATATCGTTGACAGTTGAAGAGCTTGTGGGCTTACCTTCGTTTTGGATACAAGGTGAGTGGAATGATTATATGCGTATGTATATAATGTATTTATTTGTGTGCTATGGTATGAACCAAAGAGCCGGTAGTGCCATAGTACGTGCGATTGTGCTATGATGTGAACCAAAGAGCTAGTAGCATCGTAGTACGTGTATTATAGTGTGAACCAAAGAGCCGGTAACACTTAGCGCGAGTATGAATCGGGTTGTGATGTGAACCAAAGAGCCGGTAGCATCATAACCATAGAGTATGGTGTAAACCAAAGAGCCGGTAGCACCATGACGCGGGTATGGATAACCATATGTATTGTTTATGCGATGTAGTGTAGCATATTGTATTGTTCGATTATATACCATTGATTATGCTAGTTGCGGTTTTGGAGATTATTAGCTTCGTACTTGAGATGGTATGCTAATTATTGCTAGCATGTATGCGGTATGTGAGTAAGTGTTTACAAGTAGGTATATTATATATGTATGTGTATAATTATTGCATTCACTAAGCGTTTTGCTTACCCTCTCATTGTTTACCTTTTTATAAGCTCCGGCATGGACAAGGGTAAGGGCGTTCGTTTGGATTAGTGATCCCGCTTCGTTATGTTAGGAGAAGCTTTTGGACGTATAGCCTTTTGAAGTTTGACCGAGATTTGGGTAGTTTAACCCCCAAACATCATGCTCTAGTGTCGTTTAGAATTTTAACTAATTTGGTCGAAACTTATGTTTTGTACGAAACTCGTAATACGGCCATATGTGGACCCGACGTCGTAAAACTAGTTTTATTATTGAAACGTGTTAGTTTTACTTATATTGTTGTGTTGTGAAAAGCGTTTCGTCTAAATATGTCGGGAAGTAGGAGATCATTAAACGAAATTGAACATTTTGGACAGCGGGCTGCCAGCCCTTGTGCGCGCCGCACACACAAGGGGCTGCGCGCAGCGCACCCTGCTGATATAATATATATATATATATATATATATATATATATATATATATATATATATATATATATATATATATATATATATATATATATATATATATATATATATATAATTATTACGCGTATTCGTTTGGATAACGGGTTGGGTCGTTACATTTATTTGATACTATAGATTATTTTTTTTCGTCTACAATATATATATATATATATATATATATATATATTATGTAACATCCCGCCTTTTTTCCGTTTACTTTCCGTTTAATTATTTAAAGTCCGTTATATGATTATAACATCTTCCGTTAAAACGCGTTTTAAATTATCTCGTTTAGGTAATTCACGCACCATCTTTGAAACTTGAGGGACTAAACTTGCCAAAGGACAAAAGGTTTGACTAGGTCAAGTAGTCAAACCCTTCCCCTCCACTCATCCATTCACCTCCATTTTCTAACTTTTGATACTTCCATTTTCTCTCAACTCACTCAACAAGATTCATCATCCATTTCCAATCTAGCAATTAAACATCAAAACAAATTACATATTTGGAATCCTTGCATCTTCCTCTTCGATTCCATTCCGATTTCATCAAGTTATGGTAACTTTCTAAAATCACTAGATTTTGTGTTCTTGATAATTTTGACTTATATAAGTGTTAATTTGTGTCTATGGCTCAAGTCTAACATGAATATGTGATTTATATGCTCGATCTTGTTATTTCAAGTAACTAGCATGAACTTGAAAGTTGGTGTGTTTGATTGTGTGATTTGGTTGCTTAAACGTTGTTAAATGTTAAAAGTGCATGTATTAAATGTGTTACTAGCATCACTAGCTTCATTTGATGTGTAGGTTGATTAAGGAAACTTCACTAACATGATTAAGGATTTATTGATTGTTAGTTAGGGTTTGGTAGCCTTGATTATGAACTTTGATGCATTAAATGCTATGAAATGTGATTGATAAGTATTTAGTTGCAATGTGTGTTTAATTACCTTCGAAACGGCATATCATACATGTAAATTGGTTGCCCGAATCATGAAACGCATTTAATGGACTTGGATGTAATAAATGGTGAGCATTTAATGCGATTTTGGTTGATGTAAATGTTAAATTGATTGATGAAATGTGCTTAGTTGCGTTCCTCATCAAAATACCTTTCTGATGATATAAGATACATGTTTTGATTGTTTGCGGATCATAAAATGTGATTGTTTGAAGTTTGGTTCGTGCACTTGTGTGTTTTCAGCAAAGCAGGTCTGTGCACTAATCTGGACGCCATCTAGATTATTGGACGCCATCCAGGCCTTCACATTTGGACGCTGTCCAGCCAATCTGGACGCCGTCTAGATGAACTACCAGGTTCTGATTTGGTTGGCCATTTACCATTTAATTCTAACTATGCTACGCACCTCCGATTCACATGTAACTTATTCTAACATGCTTATATATGATTAAAAACCTCAGAAAAATAGTTCGGGACCCAACCCGAACGTGTTGACTTTTTTGTTGACTTTGACCCGACCAAAGTTTACTTTTGATCAAACTTAACCAATAACTTATGCAATCATTCTAACTTGCTCTTATACTTGTATCTGGCATGAAACTTGACAAATTTGATTCACATGCTAATTAATCGAGTCGTAACGAGCCATAGGACTAATTGAACAATTTTGACCAATCGTGTTTACCGTTATTGATACAACCTACTTGTTTAGGTCAAGACTAACAATTGTCCTTGCACACATTTACTTATGAAGTACTTTATTACTCGTGCACTCAAGGTGAGATCATAGTCCCACTTTTACTCTTTTAAACTTACATTTGGGATGAGAAAACATAAACGTTTCATTTTACAAGGTGAACACAAGTACGCAAACAAACATTCTACGTACGAGTTAGAACAAAATCCTCAATTTGGTTATCATTATTTACACTTGCCGGGTGTAAGCGAGAACTTATGTTGTATGGCCATATGG
Organism: Rutidosis leptorrhynchoides; assembly: GCF_046630445.1. Lineage (NCBI taxonomy): Eukaryota > Viridiplantae > Streptophyta > Magnoliopsida > Asterales > Asteraceae > Rutidosis > Rutidosis leptorrhynchoides. The sequence continues at coordinate 24,092,359 of NC_092334.1, read as the reverse complement.
GTTTGACAAACCCTCATTCGAACGGTTCGCTGCCGTTATGCGGATGAAATATATTTTCGAGAAACAATGTATGTTCTAACACTATTGTGATGGGGTTCTATGGATGAAAAGTTAAGCCTTGATAATTGGGTGCTCGTGATAACAAATTTTAGAATGGTTTACTATTATTTCAATGATATAGTGGTTCATTTGTACTTACTTACTTACTTAAACCTATGATTTTTACCAACGTTTTCGTTGACAGATTTCTATGTTTTTCTCAGGTCCTTGAACATTTTGTGATACATGCTTTCGCTCATTATTTTGATACTTGCATTGGATGTCGAGTATATATGCATACATGAAGTGTCTTTTGGCTACTTTTAAATTGTGTCGCATAGGTTTTAATTGTACTTATAACGTTGTAACGTAACTTGTGGTTGAACTAATCTTGTAAACTTTGAAACTATCTTTACATTTGAAATGAATGCGACATATTTTTGGTCAAACGTTGTTTTAAAGACTTATGACCACGTAATGGGACCTAAGTAGACGGCGCCGTCAGTGACGATTTTGTCGGGTCGCTACAATATATATATATATATATATATATATATATATATATATATATATATATATATATATATTTTATTATTTAATTTACTAGGTAAGTAAACATTAATTATTCTTGATTTAATTAATTATATAATTTTATCATTTAATTATATTTGTTATCTTATAGTTTTGTAATTTATAAAAATGGCACAATTTGTTAATACTTGTAATATTAATATTAACTATTTTATAAATTGTATAAACATTAGTTAACAGAAAGTGTTGACTAAAAATTACTATCCGATCAACGTTGTGTTAAAGTAAAGTTTACACTTAATTATAAGTACACAGAAAAACCCTAGGGGCATATTAGTCAATTCCGAAGTAGAAAAGTGAGGGTTGTTATAGTACCTCCCCGTTAATAAAAACTTTGTCCAGAAGTTTTAGGTTGACTTCTCGGATGCATCAGTGGTTGAGAAGAGATGAGGATATTTCCGTTTCATTTGGTCTTCACGTTCCCAGTGAAAGGACCGCTACTAATCCATCCGGACGAAGTCCTTAACATTTGGTCTCATTGCGATGATCGACTCCAAGTAATGTCCTTAAAATGAGCAAATGCACAGCGGAAGACTTAATTCGTACCTGAGAATAACATGCTTTAAAACGTCAACATAAAGTTGGTGAGATATATTAATTTGATGCTAGCAGCGTTATAACTATGGACCACAAGATTTCATATATTTAAACATAATACACTCGCAAGTGTATGTAAAAGTAGTTGAGCACTTGGTAACCATACTTAACATTTAAATCATCACAGCATATTCTTAAATAATCACTACACCGTACCAAGCGTAGTATACAGAAACGAAGTACTGTGCAACCGTTTAAAACTGGTCGTCCAGCCCGGTTGGGGTTGTCAGGCCCGATAGATCTATCAACAGGATTCGCGTTTACATTCCTCATGTAAATATTAGCTACCAAGTATAAAGAAATATGCCATGGTACAACTCAATATAGAATTTATTTTTGATCACTTTTGTCCATAACGTAAATCATAAAATGCATGTATTCTCATCCTAAAATATTTAAAGTTCAAGAGGGACTATATACTCACCATACTGTATTTTGTAGTAAAAATACATATAACATCATTGAACAATGTAAGGTTGGCCTTGGATTCACGAACCTAGATCATTCATATATATTAAAACATATAGTTGTAATCAAACAAGTTTATATATTTATTTTATTAATACTTGTTATTTTAATAATTTATTAACTATATTCATTTGTATATTTTATATACTTAAATATATATATCAATTTAAAGTATATGTTAAGTTATTTACTTTAAATATTCTGTTTTGATGTTTTGAAGTATTAACTCACGTATTAAAAACTTAATATATATTTATCTTCAATCTTTGAAATAAGTTCTTAACATAATTTAAAATAAATAGATTATCAATGTTTCTATAAAAATAATTTTTTTTTGTGTGTTAGTAATAATAATCATAAAATAATAATATTAGTATTAATATTAATAATTGTAATATTAATTATAGTGTTTATATAGAAATTCTAATAATAATAATAATAATAATAATAATAATAATAATAATAATAATAATAATAATAATAATAATAATAATAACAAAAATAGAAATGGTTACCTCAAAGAATGGTTTTCAGAAAAAGATTGTCCCTGCCCGGACTCGAACCCACGACCTATCATTTAACGATCATGCTACTAAACCATTGAACCATAAAACTATTCGTGTTTTCATATGCTCGGTTAATTATTTATTGTGTCCGAACAGTTTCCTATTCTTCAAACCCAAATCATCATTTTCATTATTTTAACCGTATCATCTTATCATAATCATGATCATAGTCATAATCATAACATAATCATGATTATATCATATTCATATCATAATCATATCATCTCCTAATTAATATCATAATCGTTCACGATTAATATCCTCATCTTCATAAACTATTATCGAATCATCATCGTCAATTCTTAATCTTATCAACTTAACATACAATCATCATCACAATAACATCTTTCCTTATCGACATCGTCTTCTTGGTTCGCGTTTAACAGAATTATATATATATGTACAGCTATTTCTTGTGACCATGTAAAAGTAGAAGCACAACCCAACAAACAATTTGGATTAAGTCACGGCCCAATATTATAACCATATTCTCGGTCCAATATTACTACGAGCCTATTATGATTTATTTGTAAATGACCCGTAACATAGCAGTCCCACTAGATTCAATATAATACATCGTTTCTTTTAAAAAAAAAATATCAAGTAGGGTTATGTGTTTAGGTAAGTGTCGGCCACCAGGGAAAAGGAACAAAACGCCAAAGAATTTCAATTCAATCATTCTCGTGTCTCAATGTTTATCACAGAATTTGAAGCATACCGTAGCAATAAAGTTTGATGAAGGATGTCTGTGGTGGTATCGAGTTAAACAGAAACATTATAAGAAGAAGAAAAATGGTGTGTTGTACGGTTGTGGTTCAAAGAACAAAGAAGGTGATTCTAAATGGTGGTCTGCAGGTGGTTTAGGCTGAATGAAATAGAAAAATATACAGTAGCAGAGAACTTGGTAGTTTTTGAAGGTATTTTGGGTTGGGTTGTGTTGGTGTTAGTTTTACGTTTGGTTCGTACAGAAACAACATAACTCAGCTGCAATTAATGGTGATTCGTGGGGATTGTTTGCAAACAGAAAACGCAAGCTGAACAGAAGGAATCAAGTGAGGGAGGAGAGGGATAGGTGATGGTGGCGTTTTGGGGCGGATTCACATAAAATCACAAATACAAATCATCATCTTCATCGTTAGGGTTATAGTACGCGTTTCGTAAATCCTCACTCCTTCCTTCTCGTTACAGTTGCAGGTTCTAATGGTGGTTTAGATGGTGGTTGTTCGGGTGTAGTTATTGGTTGGAACAGAATCATAATAGATGGTTTATAGTTGTTGCAAAGGTGCAGCTTTTCTCTCGTTAATTGAAACAGAATAGAAGTGAAAGAGTGAGAGTGAGAGAGAGAGAGAGAGAGAAAACGGTTGCATACGGTGGTTGAGGGTGGAGGATAGTGTTGCAAGGAGGTTGAAGATGGTGATTATTGGTAGTGGAAGCTAGAACAATTTCTCACTTGTAAAGAATGATCGATAGTCTTATATTGCAGTTGTGTCGACCCAAAAATCACGGGCCAACAGGAGACAGATAAAAAAAAAAACAAGGCTGATAGAGATAGGAAGGAAAAAAATGTTAACCTGATTGTGATATATAATCAAACACGTATTACTTATCTGTTTATATGTGATTATAACAGTACTATGTATAACAGTATATATATCCGAATTATCTATATAATTATGTATATTTGATTTTATATCTTTTTATATATCTGTTTATATATTTATTGGTACTATATATCTGATTATGTATTGGTATAAAATATATCTATCTTTAGTATATTAATATCACAAATTATTAATTATGTAGTATTTGATAATTATATACATAAATACATATATTGAGTACATCATATTTATAAACATATTATAATATACATACTATGTACAGTAATCATATATACATTTAATTTACAAACATTTGTTCGTGAATCGACATGCATGGTCAAGGGCAAATGTATTTATGTAATTGTTCCAAAGTTTTCGAGACTCAATATTACAAATTTTGCTTATCGTGTCGAAAAAATATAAAGATTAAGGTTTAAATTTGGTCGGAAATTTTCGGGTCATTACAGTACCTACCCGTTAAAGAAATTTCGTCCCCGAAATTTGATAGAGGTCGTCATGGCTAATAATAAAAATGTTTTCATGACAAATATGAGGAAATAATGAAGTTTTATCATTATTGAGAGATATGAATAAAACGATTCGATCATGTGAAGTGTACGAGTGAAGCTATCACAAAAAGTGAAATGAGTAAATAAATATATTTGTTTCAACAGATGACGTAGTTATTATTGATTTCCGGGATTTAAGGGATTTAAAGAAAATCTTGGAAATCTAAAAGATTTGATTCTTCGGCGAATAAAAAAATTATGATCTTCTTTGATTTAATGTGCCAATCTGTTTCGATTTTCTCTGTCGGATATTTCACTATAAATCTACCCCTTTCGTTTCCTTACTCTCCACAACTTCTATTCTTTCTTCCTCTACTCATTCCTTAATACGCTCCATCCAATCCTGATTCTTGATATACTCTTAATCTTCACATCTGTCATTCTTTTCTTTTATCTTCCACCGGAGGATTTTATTTACTTCTACTATTATCTTGGGGTTATAGTGTTATTAATCTTCCCGTGCCTTTACGTGGCGATACGTATTGATATGCACGATTTGTAGTTTTAGGGTCGTTATTGGGTTTTATATCTTCCCTTACACTTCGATGTTCCTGCTTCTGTCTTCTATAATCATTGTCATCCACAGTTAATGCTCTTTCCTATTTGCTGCGATTTTTACTATAATTTTCATTTCGGAGCTTCATTCTTTTTCTTTTCCTCCTTTTCAACTAAGCATCTCTTGTAATGGTCTGGAATTCACACATATGGATTTTGGAATGAACATTGTTAATGCTCTAAGATAGAAATGGTAATGGAACAAATTTTGATTTGTCAAATTACCAGAATATCCTGGAAAAGACCGAATCATCAAGAAATATTTTCTTGATATTTTTAGAATTTGAATAGAATATAAGAGCCGTGTAGCAAAGCACATGATGAAATGTCCCGTTCTTATTGATTAAAAACGTTCCATATTAATTGATTTCGTTGCGAGGTTTTGACCTCTATATGAGACGTTTTTCAAAGACTGCATTCATTTTAAAACAAACCATAACCTTTATTTCATCAATAAAGGTTTAAAAAGCTTTACGTAGATTATCAAATAATGATAATCTAAAATATCCTGTTTACACACGACCATTACATAATGGTTTACAATACAAATATGTTACAACAAAATAAGTTTCTTGAATGCAGTTTTTACACAATATCATACAAGCATGGACTCCAAATCTCGTCCTTATTTAAGTATGCGACAGCGGAAGCTCTTAATAATCACCTGAGAATAAACATGCTTAAAACGTCAACAAAAATGTTGGTGAGTTATAGGTTTAACCTATATATATCAAATCATAATAATAGACCACAAGATTTCATATTTCATTACACATCCCATACATAGAGATAAAAATCATTCATATGGTGAACACCTGGTAATCGACATTAACAAGATGCATATATAAGAATATCCCCATCATTCCGGGACACCCTTCGGATATGATATAAATTTCGAAGTACTAAAGCATCCGGTACTTTGGATGGGGCTTGTTGGGCCCGATAGATCTATCTTTAGGATTCGCGTTAATTAGGGTGTCTGTTCCCTAATTCTTAGATTACCAGACTTAATAAAAAGGGGCATATTCGATTTCGATAATTCAACCATAGAATGTAGTTTCACGTACTTGTGTCTATTTTGTAAATCATTTATAAAACCTGCATATATTCTCATCCCAAAAATATTAGATTTTAAAAGTGGGACTATAACTCACTTTCACAGATTTTTACTTCATCAGGAAGTAAGACTTGGCCACTGGTTGATTCACGAACCTATAACAATATATACATATATATCAAAGTATGTTCAAAATATATTTACAACACTTTTAATATATTTTGATGTTTTAAGTTTATTAAGTCAGCTGTCCTCGTTAGTAACCTACAACTAGTTGTCCACAGTTAGATGTACAGAAATAAATCGATAAATATTATCTTGAATCAATCCACGACCCAGTGTATACGTATCTCAGTATTGATCACAACTCAAACTATATATATTTTGGAATCAACCTCAACCCTGTATAGCTAACTCCAACATTCACATATAGAGTGTCTATGGTTGTTCCGAAATATATATAGATGTGTCGACATGATAGGTCGAAACATTGTATACGTGTCTATGGTATCTCAAGATTACATAATATACAATACAAGTTGATTAAGTTATGGTTGGAATAGATTTGTTACCAATTTTCACGTAGCTAAAATGAGAAAAATTATCCAATCTTGTTTTACCCATAACTTCTTCATTTTAAATCCGTTTTGAGTGAATCAAATTGCTATGGTTTCATATTGAACTCTATTTTATGAATCTAAACAGAAAAAGTATAGGTTTATAGTCGGAAAAATAAGTTAAAAGTCGTTTTTGTAAAGATAGTCATTTCAGTCGAAAGAACGACGTCTAGATGACCATTTTAGAAAACATACTTCCACTTTGAGTTTAACCATAATTTTTGGATATAGTTTCATGTTCATAATAAAAATAATTTTCTCAGAATAACAACTTTTAAATCAAAGTTTATCATAGTTTTTAATTAACTAACCCAAAACAGCCCGCGGTGTTACTACGACGGCGTAAATCCGGTTTTACGGTGTTTTTCGTGTTTCCAGGTTTTAAATCATTAAGTTAGCATATCATACAGATATAGAACATGTGTTTAGTTGATTTTAAAAGTCAAGTTAGAAGGATTAACTTTTGTTTGCGAACAAGTTTAGAATTAACTAAACTATGTTCTAGTGATTACAAGTTTAAACCTTCGAATAAGATAGCTTTATATGTATGAATCGAATGATGTTATGAACATCATTACTACCTTAAGTTCCTTGGATAAACCTACTGGAAAAGAGAAAAATGGATCTAGCTTCAATGGATCCTTGGATGGCTCGAAGTTCTTGAAGCAGAATCATGACACAAAAACAAGTTCAAGTAAGATCATCACTTGAAATAAGATTGTTATAGTTATAGAAATTGAACCAAAGTTTGAATATGATTATTACCTTGTATTAGAATGATAACCTACTGTAAGAAACAAAGATTTCTTTAGGTTGGATGATCACCTTACAAGATTGGAAGTGAGCTAGCAAACTTGAAAGTATTCTTGATTTTATGAAACTAGAACTTTTGAAATTTATGAAGAACACTTAGAACTTGAAGATAGAACTTGAGAGAGATCAATTAGATGAAGAAAATTGAAGAATGAAAGTGTTTGTAGGTGTTTTTGGTCGTTGGTGTATGGATTAGATATAAAGGATATGTAATTTTGTTTTCATGTAAATAAGTCATGAATGATTACTCATATTTTTGTAATTTTATGAGATATTTCATGCTAGTTGCCAAATGATGGTTCCCACATGTGTTAGGTGACTCACATGGGCTGCTAAGAGCTGATCATTGGAGTGTATATACCAATAGTGCATACATCTAAAAGCTGTGTATTGTACGAGTACGAATACGGGTGCATACGAGTAGAATTGTTGATGAAACTGAACGAGGATGTAATTGTAAGCATTTTTGTTAAGTAGAAGTATTTTGATAAGTGTCTTGAAGTCTTTCAAAAGTGTATGAATACATATTAAAACACTACATGTATATACATTTTAACTGAGTCGTTAAGTCATCGTTAGTCGTTACATGTAAGTGTTGTTTTGAAACCTTTAGGTTAACGATCTTGTTAAATGTTGTTAACCCAATGTTTATAATATCAAATGAGATTTTAAATTATTATATTATCATGATATTATCATATATGAATATCTCTTAATATGATATATACACATTAAATGTCTTTACAACGATAATCGTTACATATATGTCTCGTTTAAAAATCATTAAGTTAGTAGTCTTGTTTTTACATATGTAGTTCATTGTTAATATACTTAATGATATGTTTACTTATCATAGTATCATGTTAACTATATATATATATCCATATATATGTCATCATATAGTTTTTACAAGTTTTAACGTTCGTGAATCACCGGTCAACTTGGGTGGTCAATTGTCTATATGAAACCTATTTCAATTAATCAAGTCTTAACAAGTTTGATTGCTTAACATGTTGGAAACATTTAATCATGTAAATATCAATATCAATTAATATATATAAACATGGAAAAGTTCGGGTCACTAGAGTACCTACCCGTTAAATAAATTTCGTCCCGAAATTTTAATCTGTTGAAGGTGTTGACAAATCTTCTGGAAATAGATGCGGGTATTTCTTCTTCATCTGATCTTCACGCTCCCAGGTGAACTCGGGTCCTCTACGAGCATTCCATCGAACCTTAACAATTGGTATCTTGTTTTGCTTAAGTCTTTTAACCTCACTATCCATTATTTCGAGGGGTTCTTCGATGAATTGAAGTTTTTCGTTGATTTGGATTTCATCTAACGGAATAGTGAGATCTTCTTTAGCAAAACATTTCTTCAAATTCGAGACGTGAAAAGTGTTATGTACAGCCGCGAGTTGTTGAGGTAACTCAAGTCGGTAAGCTACTTGTCCGACACGATCAATAATCTTGAATGGTCCAATATACCTTGGATTTAATTTCCCTCGTTTACCAAATCGAACAACGCCTTTCCAAGGTGCAACTTTAAGCATGACCATCTCTCCAATTTCAAATTCTATATCTTTTCTTTTAATGTCAGCGTAGCTCTTTTGTCGACTTTGGGCGGTTTTCAACCGTTGTTGAATTTGGATGATCTTCTCGGTAGTTTCTTGTATAATCTCCGGACCCGTAATCTGTCTGTCTCCTACTTCACTCCAACAAATCGGAGACCTGCACTTTCTACCATAAAGTGCTTCAAACGGTGCCATCTCAATGCTTGAATGGTAGCTGTTGTTGTAGGAAAATTCTGCTAACGGTAGATGTCGATCCCAACTGTTTCCGAAATCAATAACACATGCTCGTAGCATGTCTTCAAGCATTTGTATCGTCCTTTCACTCTGCCCATTAGTTTGTGGATGATAGGCAGTACTCATGTCTAGATGAGTTCCTAATGCTTGCTGTAATGTCTGCCAGAATCTTGAAATAAATCTGCCATCCCTATCAGAGATAATAGAGATTGGTATTCCATGTCTGGAGATGACTTCCTTCAAATATAGACGTGCTAACTTCTCCATCTTGTCATCTTCTCTTATTGGCAGGAAGTGTGCTGATTTGGTGAGACGATCAACTATTACCCAAATAGTATCAAAACCACTTGCAGTCCTTGGCAATTTAGTGATGAAATCCATGGTAATGTTTTCCCATTTCCATTCCGAGATTTCGGGTTGTTGAAGTAGACCTGATGGTTTCTGATGCTCAGATTTGACCTTAGAATACGTCAAACATTCTCCTACGTATTTAGCAACATCAGCTTTCATACCTGGCCACCAAAAATATTTCTTGAGATCCTTGTACATCTTCCCCGTTCCAGGATGTATTGAGTATCTGGTTTTATGAGCTTCTCTAAGTACCATTTCTCTCATATCTCCAAATTTTGGTACCCAAATCCTTTCAGCCCTATACCGGGTTCCGTCTTCCCGAATATTAAGATGCTTCTCCGATCCCTTTGGAATTTCATCCTTTAAATTTCCCTCTTTTAAAACTCCTTGTTGCGCCTCCTTTATTTGAGTAGTAAGGTTATTATGAATCATTATATTCATAGATTTTACTCGAATGGGTTCTCTGTCCTTCCTGCTCAAGGCATCAGCTACCACATTTGCCTTCCCCGGGTGGTAACGAATCTCAAAGTCGTAATCATTCAATAATTCAATCCACCTACGCTGCCTCATATTCAGTTGTTTCTGATTAAATATGTGTTGAAGACTTTTGTGGTCGGTATATATAATACTTTTGACCCCATATAAGTAGTGCCTCCAAGTCTTTAATGCAAAAACAACCGCGCCTAATTCCAAATCATGCGTCGTATAATTTTGTTCGTGAATCTTCAATTGTCTAGACGCATAAGCAATCACCTTCGTTCGTTGCATTAATACACAACCGAGACCTTGCTTTAATGCGTCACAATAAATCACAAAATCATCATTCCCTTCAGGCAATGACAATATAGGTGCCGTAGTTAGCTTTCTCTTCAATAACTGAAACGCTTTCTCTTGTTCATCATTCCATTCAAATTTCTTCCCTTTATGCGTTAATACAGTCAAGGGTTTTGCTATTCTGGAAAAGTCTTGGATGAACCTTCTGTAGTAACCAGCTAGTCCTAAAAACTGGCGTATGTGTTTTGGAGTTTTCGGGGTTTCCCACTTTTCAACAGTTTCTATCTTTGCCGGATCCACCTTAATACCTTCTTTGTTCACTATGTGACCGAGGAATTGAACTTCTTCCAACCAAAATGCACACTTTGAAAACTTAGCGTACAATTCTTCCTTCCTCAATACTTCTAACACCTTTCTCAAATGTTCACCGTGTTCTTGGTCATTCTTTGAGTAAATAAGTATGTCATCAATGAAAACAATGACAAACTTGTCAAGGTATGGTCCACACACTCGGTTCATAAGGTCCATGAACACAGCTGGTGCATTAGTTAAACCAAACGGCATGACCATAAACTCGTAATGACCGTAACGTGTTCTGAAAGCAGTCTTTGGAATATCATCTTCTTTCACCCGCATTTGATGATACCCGGAACGTAAGTCAATCTTTGAATAAACAGACGAGCCTTGTAGTTGATCAAATAAGTCGTCAATTCTCGGTAGTGGGTAGCGATTCTTGATGGTAAGTTTGTTCAACTCTCGGTAGTCGATACACAACCTGAATGTACCATCTTTCTTCTTGACAAACAAAATAGGAGCTCCCCACGGTGATGTGCTTGGTCGAATGAAACCACGCTCTAAAAGTTCTTGTAATTGGCTTTGCAGTTCTTTCATCTCGCTGGGTGCGAGTCTGTAAGGAGCACGAGCTATTGGTGCAGCTCCTGGTACAAGATCTATTTGAAATTCAACGGATCGATGTGGGGGTAATCCCGGTAATTCTTTCGGAAATACATCGGGAAATTCTTTTGCGACGGGAACATCATTGATGCTCTTTTCTTCAGTTTGTACTTTCTTGACGTGTGCTAGAATGAAATGTCTCATTCTTATTGATTAAAAACGTTCCATATTAATTGATTTCGTTGCGAGGTTTTGACCTCTATATGAGACGTTTTTCAAAGACTGCATTCATTTTAAAACAAACCATAACCTTTATTTCATCAATAAAGGTTTAAAAAGCTTTACGTAGATTATCAAATAATGATAATCTAAAATATCCTGTTTACACACGACCATTACATAATGGTTTACAATACAAATATGTTACAACAAAATAAGTTTCTTGAATGCAGTTTTTACACAATATCATACAAGCATGGACTCCAAATCTCGTCCTTATTTAAGTATGCGACAGCGGAAGCTCTTAATAATCACCTGAGAATAAACATGCTTAAAACGTCAACAAAAATGTTGGTGAGTTATAGGTTTAACCTATATATATCAAATCATAATAACAGACCACAAGATTTCATATTTCAATACACATCCCATACATAGAGATAAAAATCATTCATATGGTGAACACCTGGTAACCGACATTAACAAGATGCATATATAAGAATATCCCCATCATTCCGGGACACCCTTCGGATATGATATAAATTTCGAAGTACTAAAGCATCCGGTACTTTGGATGGGGTTTGTTAGGCCCAATAGATCTATCTTTAGGATTCGCGTCAATTAGGGTGTCTGTTCCCTAATTTTTAGATTACCAGACTTAATAAAAAGGGGCATATTCGATTTCGATAATTCAACCATAGAATGTAGTTTCACGTACTTGTGTCTATTTTGTAAATCATTTATAAAACCTGCATGTATTCTCATCCCAAAAATATTAGATTTTAAAAGTGGGACTATAACTCACTTTCACAGATTTTTACTTCGTCGGGAAGTAAGACTTGGCCACTGGTTGATTCACGAACCTATAACAATATATACATATATATCAAAGTATGTTCAAAATATATTTACAACACTTTTAATATATTTTGATGTTTTAAGTTTATTAATTCAGCTGTCCTCGTTAGTAACCTACAACTAGTTGTCCACAGTTAGATGTACAGAAATAAATCGATAAATATTATCTTGAATCAATCCACGACCCAGTGTATACGTATCTCAGTATTGATCACAACTCAAACTATATATATTTTGGAATCAACCTCAACCCTGTATAGCTAACTCCAACATTCACATATAGAGTTTCTATGGTTGTTCCGAAATATATATAGATGTGTCGACATGATAGGTCGAAACATTGTATACGTGTCTATGGTATCTCAAGATTACATAATATACAATACAAGTTGATTAAGTTATGGTTGGAATAGATTTGTTACCAATTTTCACGTAGCTAAAATGAGAAAAATTATCCAATCTTGTTTTACCCATAACTTCTTCATTTTAAATCCGTTTAGAGTGAATCAAATTGCTATGGTTTCATATTGAACTCTATTTTATGAATCTAATCAGAAAAAGTATAGGTTTATAGTCGGAAAAATAAGTTAAAAGTCGTTTTTGTAAAGATAGTCATTTCAGTCGAAAGAACGACGTCTAGATGACCATTTTAGAAAACATACTTCCACTTTGAGTTTAACCATAATTTTTGGATATAGTTTCATGTTCATAATAAAAATCATTTTCTCAGAATAACAACTTTTAAATCAAAGTTTATCATAGTTTTTAATTAACTAACCCAAAACAGCCCGCGGTGTTACTACGACGGCGTAAATCCGGTTTTACGGTGTTTTTCGTGTTTCCAGGTTTTAAATCATTAAGTTAGCATATCATACAGATATAGAACATGTGTTTAGTTGATTTTAAAAGTCAAGTTAGAAGGATTAACTTTTGTTTGCGAACAAGTTTAGAATTAACTAAACTATGTTCTAGTGATTACAAGTTTAAACCTTCGAATAAGATAGCTTTATATGTATGAATCGAATGATGTTATGAACATCATTACTACCTTAAGTTCCTTGGATAAACCTACTGGAAAAGAGAAAAATGGATCTAGCTTCAACGAATCCTTGGATGGCTCGAAGTTCTTGAAGTAGAATCATGACACGAAAACAAGTTCAAGTAAGATCATCACTTGAAATAAGATTGTTATAGTTATAGAAATTGAACCAAAGTTTGAATATGATTATTACCTTGTATTAGAATGATAACCTACTGTAAGAAACAAAGATTTCTTGAGGTTGGATGATCACCTTACAAGATTGGAAGTGAGCTAGCAAACTTGAAAGTATTCTTGATTTTATGTAACTAGAACTTGTAGAATATATGAAGAACACTTAGAACTTGAAGATAGAACTTGAGAGAGATCAATTAGATGAAGAAAACTGAAGAATGAAAGTATTTGTAGGTGTTTTTGGTCGTTGGTGTATGGATTAGATATAAAGGATATGTAATTTTGTTTTCATGTAAATAAGTCATGAATGATTACTCATATTTTTGTAATTTTATGAGATATTTCATGCTAGTTGCCAAATGATGGTTCCCAAATGTGTTAGGTGACTCACATGGGCTGCTAATAGCTGATCATTGGAGTGTATATACCAATAGTACATACATCTAAAAGCTGTGTATTGTACGAGTACGAATACGGGTGCATACGAGTAGAATTGTTGATGAAACTGAACGAGGATGTAATTGTAAGCATTTTTGTTAAGTAGAAGTATTTTTATAAGTGTATTGAAGTCTTTCAAAAGTGTATAAATACATATTAAAACACTACATGTATATACATTTTAACTGAGTCGTTAAGTCATCGTTAGTCGTTACATGTAAGTGTTGTTTTGAAACCTTTAGGTTAACGATCTTGTTAAATGTTGTTAACCCAATGTTTATAATATCAAATGAGATTTTAAATTATTATATTATCATGATATTATCATATATGAATATCTCTTAATATGATATATATATATTAAATGTCTTTACAACGATAATCGTTACATATATGTCTCGTTTAAAAATCATTAAGTTAGTAGTCTTGTTTTTACATATGTAGTTCATTGTTAATATACTTAATGATATGTTTACTTATCATAGTATCATGTTAACTATATATATATCCATATATATGTCATCATATAGTTTTTACAAGTTTTAACGTTCGTGAATCACCGGTCAACTTGGGTGGTCAATTGTCTATATGAAACATATTTCAATTAATCAAGTCTTAACAAGTTTGATTGCTTAACATGTTGGAAAAATTTAATCATGTAAATATCAATCTCAATTAATATATATAAACATGGAAAAGTTCGGGTCACTACAGTACCTACCCGTTAAATAAATTTCGTCCCGAAATTTTAAGCAGTTGGAGGTGTTGACGTATCTTCTGGAAATAAATGCGGGTATTTCTTCTTCATCTAATCTTCACACTACCAGGTGAACTCGGGTCCTCTACGAGCATTCCATCGAACCTTAACAATTGGTATCTTGTTTTGCTTAAGTCTTTTAACCTCACGATCCATTATTTCGACGGGTTCTTCGATGAATTGGAGTTTTTTGTTGATTTGGATTTCATCTAATGGAATAGTGAGATCTTCTTTAGCAAAACATTTCTTCAAATTTGAGACGTGGAAAGTGTTATGTACAGCTGCGAGTTGTTGAGGTAACTCAAGTCGGTAAGCTACTGGTCCGACACGATCAATAATCTTGAATGGTCCAATATACCTTGGATTTAATTTCCCTCGTTTACCAAATCGAACAACGCCTTTCCAAGGTGCAACTTTAAGCATGACCATCTCTCCAATTTCAAATTCTATATCTTTTCTTTTAATGTCAGCGTAGCTCTTTTGTCGACTTTGCGCGGTTTTCAACCGTTGTTGAATTTGGATGATCTTCTCAGTAGTTTCTTGTATAATCTCCGGACCCGTAATCTGTCTATCCCCCACTTCACTCCAACAAATCGGAGACCTGCACTTTCTACCATAAGGTGCTTCAAACGGCGCCATCTCAATGCTTGAATGGTAGCTGTTGTTGTAGGAAAATTCTGCTAACGGTAGATGTCGATCCCAACTGTTTCCGAAATCAATAACACATGCTCGTAGCATGTCTTCAAGCGTTTGTATCGTCCTTTCGCTCTGCCCATCAGTTTGTGGATGATAGGCAGTACTCATGTCAAGACGAGTTCCTAATGCTTGCTGTAATGTCTGCCAGAATCTTGAAATAAATCTGCCATCCCTATCAGAGATAATAGAGATTGGTATTCCATGTCTGGAGACGACTTCCTTCAAATACAGTCGTGCTAACTTCTCCATCTTGTCATCTTCTCTTATTGGCAGGAAGTGTGCTGATTTAGTGAGACGATCAACTATTACCCAAATAGTATCAAAACCACTTGCAGTCCTTAGCAATTTAGTGATGAAATCCATGGTAATGTTTTCCCATTTCCATTCTGGGATTTCGGGTTGTTGAAGTAGACCTGATGGTTTCTGATGCTCAGCCTTGACCTTAGAACACGTCAAACATTCTCCTACGTATTTTGCAACATCGGCTTTCATACCCGGCCACCAAAAATGTTTCTTGAGATCCTTGTACATCTTCCCCGTTCCAGGATGTATTGAGTATCTGGTTTTATGAGCTTCTCTAAGTACCATTTCTCTCATATCTCCAAATTTTGGTACCCAAATCCTTTCAGCCCTATACCGGGTTCCGTCTTCCCGAATATGAAGATGCTGCTCCGATCCTTTGGGTATTTCATCCTTTAAATTTCCCTCTTTTAAAACTCCTTGTTGCGCCTCCTTTATTTGAGTAGTAAGGTTATTATGAATCATTATATTCATAGATTTTACTCGAATGGGTTCTCTGTCCTTCCTGCTCAAGGCATCGGCTACCACATTTGCCTTCCCCGGGTGGTAACGAATCTCAAAGTCGTAATCATTCAACAATTCAATCCACCTACGCTGCCTCATATTCAGTTGTTTCTGATTAAATATGTGTTGAAGAATTTTGTGGTCGGTATATATAATACTTTTGACCCCATATAAGTAGTGCCTCCAAGTCTTTAATGCAAAAACAACCGCGCCTAATTCCAAATCATGCGTCGTATAATTTTGCTCGTGAATCTTCAATTGTCTAGACGCATAAGCAATCACCTTTGTTCGTTGCATTAATACACAACTGAGACCTTGCTTTGATGCGTCACAATAAATCACAAAATCATCATTCCCTTCAGGCAATGACAATATAGGTGCCGTAGTTAGCTTTTTCTTCAATAACTGGAACGCTTTCTCTTGTTCATCCTTCCATTCAAATTTCTTCCCTTTATGCGTTAATGCAGTCAAGGGTTTTGCTATTCTGGAAAAGTCTTGGATGAACCTTCTGTAGTAACCAGCTAGTCCTAAAAACTGGCGTATGTGTTTCGGAGTTTTTGGGGTTTCCCACTTTTCAACAGATTCTATCTTTGCCGGATCCACCTTAATACCTTTTTTGTTCACTATGTGACCGAGGAATTGAACTTCTTCCAACCAAAATGCACAATTTGAAAATTTAGCGTACAATTCTTCCTTCCTCAATACTTCTAACACCTTTCTCAAATGTTCACCGTGTTCTTGGTCATTCTTTGAGTATATAAGTATGTCATCAATGAAAACAATGACAAACTTGTCAAGGTATGGTCCACACACTCGGTTCATAAGGTCCATGAACACATCTGGTGCATTAGTTAAACCAAACGGCATGACCATAAACTCGTAATGACCGTAACGTGTTCTGAAAGCAGTCTTTGGAATATCATCTTCTTTCACCCGCATTTGATGATACCCGGAACGTAAGTCAATCTTTGAATAAACAGACGAGCCTTGTAGTTGATCAAATAAGTCGTCGATTCTCGGTAGTGGGTAGCGGTTCTTGATGGTAAGTTTCTTCAACTCTCGGTAGTCGATACACAACCTGAATGTACCATCTTTCTTCTTGACAAACAAAACAGGAGCTCCCCACGGTGATGCGCTTGGTCGAATGAAACCACGCTCTAAAAGTTCTTGTAATTGGCTTTGCAGTTCTTTCATCTCGCTGGGTGCGAGTCTGTAAGGAGCACGAGCTATTGGTGCAGCTCCTGGTACAAGATCTATTTGAAATTCAACGGATCGATGTGGGGGTAATCCCGGTAATTCTTTGGGAAATACATCGGGAAATTCTTTTGCAATGGGAACATCATTGATGCTCTTTTCTTCAGTTTGTACTTTCTTGACGTGTGCTAGAACAGCATAGCAACCTTTTCTTATTAGTTTTTGTGCCTTCAAATTACTAATAAGATGTAGCTTCGTGTTGCCGTTTTCTCCGTACACCATTAAGGGTTTTCCTTTTTCTCGTATAATGCGAATTGCATTTTTGTAACAAACGATCTCTGCTTTCACTTCTTTCAACCAGTCCATATCGATTATCACATCAAAACTCCCTAAATCTACTGGTATCAAGTCAATCTTAAATGTTTCGCTAACCAGTTTAATTTCTCGATTCCGACATATATTATCTGCTGAAATTAATTTACCATTTGCTAATTCGAGTAAAAATTTACTATCCAAAGGCGTCAATGGACAACTTAATTTAGCACAAAAATCTCTACTCATATAGCTTCTATCCGCACTCGAATCAAATAAAACGTAAGCAGCTTTATTGTCAATAAGAAACGTACCCGTAACAAGCTCCGGGTCTTCCTGTGCCTCTGCCGCATTAATATTGAAAACTCTTCCGCGGCCTTGTCCATTCGTGTTCTCCTGGTTCGGGCAATTCCTAATAATGTGGCCCGGTTTTCCACATTTATAACAAACTACATTGGCATAACTTGCTCCGACACTACTTGCTCCGCCATTACTCGTTCCGACACCATTTGTTCCTTTCGTTCTATTAACCCCTGGTCCGTAGACCTCACACTTCGCCGCGCTATGACCATTTCTTTTACACTTGTTGCAAAATTTGGTGCAGAACCCCGAGTGATACTTTTCACACCTTTGGCATAGCTGCTTCTGATTGTTGTTGTTGTTGCGGTTATTATTGTTGTTGGGATGATTGTTGTAGTTGTTGTTGTTGTTGTTGTTGTTGTTGTTGTTGTTGTTGTTGGGCCGTTTGTTGTAGTTGCGATTGATGTTGCGATTGTTGGGATAATTGTTGCGATTATTGTTGTAATTGCTGTTGTTGTTGTATTGGTGATTCTTATCACCGTTTTCCTCCCACTTTCTTTTGACTTGCTTCACATTGGCCTCTTCAGCAGTCTGTTCTTTAATTCTTTCTTCAATCTGGTTCACTAGTTTGTGAGCCATTCTACATGCCTGTTGTATGGAGGCGGGCTCGTGTGAACTTATATCTTCTTGGATTCTTTCCGGTAATCCTTTCACAAACGCGTCGATCTTCTCTTCCTCATCTTCGAATGCTCCCGGACACAATAGGCACAATTCTGTGAATCGTCTTTCGTACGTGGTAATATCAAATCCTTGGGTTCGTAACCCTCTAAGTTCTGTCTTGAGCTTATTGACCTCGGTTCTGGGACGGTACTTCTCGTTCATCAAGTGCTTGAATGCTGACCACGGTAGTGCGTACGCATCGTCTTGTCCCACTTGCTCTAGATAGGTATTCCACCATGTTAACGCAGAACCTGTGAAGGTATGCGTAGCGTACTTCACTTTGTCCTCTTCAGTACACTTACTTATGGCAAACACCGATTCGACCTTCTCTGTCCAACGTTTCAATCCGATCGGTCCTTCGGTTCCATCAAATTCCAAAGGTTTGCAGGCAGTGAATTCTTTGTAGGTACATCCTACACGATTTCCTGTACTGCTAGATCCAAGGTTATTGTTGGTATGTAGCGCAGCCTGTACTGCGGATATGTTTGAAGCTAGAAAAGTACGGAATTCCTCTTCATTCATATTCACGGTGTGTCGAGTAGTCGGTGCCATTTCCTTCAAAATTATCAAATGGAACAAGTTAATCATACAGAATATTAAGAGTAGTTAATAGTATTTCGTAGCATAATATGGACTCATTTATAAAAGCTTTTTCTTCATATTAGCGTTTTATAAGTTTAAATTCGGGTAGTACCTACCCGTTAAGTTCATACTTAGTAGCTAATATACAATTCAACTACTACAATTCTATATGAAAAACTGATTATAATAATATTTCGCGTTCAAAATTTTATACAATATTTTACAAACTTACAATACCGCTTATTTTACATAAAGCATGGAATATAGCACACAATAACTTTGATACAAGATAGTTGTGAAGATAATTCTAGCTAGTACACAAGTCGTTCAGCAAAGGCAATAAAGACACGTAATTCATACGTCCAGAAACAAGTCATGCATTCTGGTTTTACTAGGACTACTTCCCATCCTTGGTCTTGTGGAACATAACCGTTATGGCCGTTGATAAGACAACGTGTTGTAACGTCGTCAAATTGACGAGGGTTACGTAATGTGCAACAGTCCCGTAACAATCTAAAAACCTCATTTCTTACCCCAATTACCGACTCCGTCACTTGTGGGAACATTTTGTTTAATAGTTGTAGCCCGATGTTCTTGTTCTCACTTAGGTGAGAAGCGAACATTACTAATCCGTAAGCATAACATGCTTCTTTATGTTGCATGTTAGCCGCTTTTTCTAAATCACGAAGTCCAATATTTGGATATATTGAGTCAAAATAATTTCTTAACCCATTGCGTAAAATAGCATTTGGGTTCCCCGCAATATATGCGTCAAAGTAAAAATATCGTAACTTATGGATTTCCTAATGTGATATCCCCCATCTTTCGAACGAAAGCCTTTTATAAACCAAGGCATTCTTGGAACGTTCTTCGAATGTCTTACAAACTGATCTCGCCTTAAATAGTTGTGCCTAAGAATTCTGACCGACTCTAGACAAGATTTCATCAATCATGTCTCCGGGTAGGTCTCTTAAAATATTGGGTTGTCTATCCATTTTGTGTTTTTATACTGTAAAATAGACAAGAGTTAGATTCATAAAAAAAAATACTTATTAATACAAGCAATTTTTACATATATCATAAAGCATAAGCACACTATATTACATATATTACACCACACGAATACAACTATCTTATTCCGACTCGCTTGTTTCTTCTTCTTCGGTTTTGGTTCGTTTTGCCAAGTTTCTAGGGATATATGATGTTCCCCTAATACGAGCCGTTGTTTTCCACATTGGTTTAGAAAAACCTGGTGGTTTAGAGGTTCCCGGGTCATTGTTACAACTTAAGGACTTCGGGGTTGACGATACATATAAAGTTCATCGGGGTTGGAATTAGATTTCTCTATTTTTATGCCCTTTCCCTTATTATTTTCTTTTGCCTTTTTAAATTCAGTTGGGGTAATTTCTATAACATCATCGGAATTCTCGTCGGAATCCGATTCATCAGAGAATTGGTAATCCTCCCAATATTTTGCTTCCTTGGCGGAAACACCATTGACCATAATTAACCTTGGTCGGTTGGTTGAGGATTTTCTTTTACTTAACCGTTTTATTATTTCCCCCACCGGTTCTATTTCTTCATCCGGTTCTGATTCTTCTTCCGGTTCCGATTCTTCTTCCGGTTCCGACTCTTCTTCCGGTTCCTCTTCGGGAACTTGTGAATCAGTCCACGAATCATTCCAATTTACATTTGACTCTTCATTATTATTAGGTGAGTCAATGGGACTTGTTCTAGAGGTAGACATCTATCACATAATATCAAACACGTTAAGAGATTAATATATCACATAATATTCACATGTTAAAAATATATAGTTTCCAACAAAATTTGTTAAGCAATCATTTTTCAAGTAAACACGGTCGAAGTCCAGACTCACTAATGCATCCTAACAAACTCGATAAGACACACTAATGCAAAATTCTGGTTCTCTAAGACCAACGCTCGGATACCAACTGAAATGTCCCGTTCTTATTGATTAAAAACGTTCCATATTAATTGATTTCGTTGCGAGGTTTTGACCTCTATATGAGACGTTTTTCAAAGACTGCATTCATTTTAAAACAAACCATAACCTTTATTTCATCAATAAAGGTTTAAAAAGCTTTACGTAGATTATCAAATAATGATAATCTAAAATATCCTGTTTACACACGACCATTACATAATGGTTTACAATACAAATATGTTACAACAAAATAAGTTTCTTGAATGCAGTTTTTACACAATATCATACAAGCATGGACTCCAAATCTCGTCCTTATTTAAGTATGCGACAGCGGAAGCTCTTAATAATCACCTGAGAATAAACATGCTTAAAACGTCAACAAAAATGTTGGTGAGTTATAGGTTTAACCTATATATATCAAATCATAATAATAGACCACAAGATTTCATATTTCAATACACATCCCATACATAGAGATAAAAATCATTCATATGGTGAACACCTGGTAACCGACATTAACAAGATGCATATATAAGAATATCCCCATCATTCCGGGACACCCTTCGGATATGATATAAATTTCGAAGTACTAAAGCATCCGGTACTTTGGATGGGGTTTGTTAGGCCCAATAGATCTATCTTTAGGATTCGCGTCAATTAGGGTGTCTGTTCCCTAATTTTTAGATTACCAGACTTAATAAAAAGGGGCATATTCGATTTCGATAATTCAACCATAGAATGTAGTTTCACGTACTTGTGTCTATTTTGTAAATCATTTATAAAACCTGCATGTATTCTCATCCCAAAAATATTAGATTTTAAAAGTGGGACTATAACTCACTTTCACAGATTTTTACTTCGTCGGGAAGTAAGACTTGGCCACTGGTTGATTCACGAACCTATAACAATATATACATATATATCAAAGTATGTTCAAAATATATTTACAACACTTTTAATATATTTTGATGTTTTAAGTTTATTAAGTCAGCTGTCCTCGTTAGTAACCTACAACTAGTTGTCCACAGTTAGATGTACAGAAATAAATCGATAAATATTATCTTGAATCAATCCACGACCCAGTGTATACGTATCTCAGTATTGATCACAACTCAAACTATATATATTTTGGAATCAACCTCAACCCTGTATAGCTAACTCCAACATTCACATATAGAGTTTCTATGGTTGTTCCGAAATATATATAGATGTGTCGACATGATAGGTCGAAACATTGTATACGTGTCTATGGTATCTCAAGATTACATAATATACAATACAAGTTGATTAAGTTATGGTTGGAATAGATTTGTTACCAATTTTCACGTAGCTAAAATGAGAAAAATTATCCAATCTTGTTTTACCCATAACTTCTTCATTTTAAATCCGTTTTGAGTGAATCAAATTGCTATGGTTTCATATTGAACTATATTTTATGAATCTAAACAGAAAAGGTATAGGTTTATAGTCGGAAAAATAAGTTACAAGTCGTTTTTGTAAAGGTAGTCATTTCAGTTAAAAGAACGACGTCTAGATGACCATTTTAGAAAACATACTTCCACTTTGAGTTTAACCATAATTTTTGGATATAGTTCCATGTTCATAATAAAAATCATTTTCTAAGAATAACAACTTTTAAATCAAAGTTTATCATAGTTTTTAATTAACTAACCCAAAACAGCCCGCGGTGTTACTACGACGGCGTAAATCCGGTTTTACGGTGTTTTTTCGTGTTTCCAGGTTTTAAATCATTAAGTTAGCATATCATATAGATATAGAACATGTGTTTAGTTGATTTTAAAAGTCAAGTTAGAAGGATTAACTTTTGTTTGCGAACAAGTTTAGAATTAACTAAACTATGTTCTAGTGATTACAAGTTTAAACCTTCGAATAAGATAGCTTTATATGTATGAATCGAATGATGTTATGAACATCATTACTACCTTAAGTTCCTTGGATAAACCTACTGGAAAATAGAAAAATGGATCTAGCTTCAACGGATCCTTGGATGGCTCGAAGTTCTTGAAGCAGAATCATGACACGAAAACAAGTTCAAGTAAGATCATCACTTGAAATAAGATTGTTATAGTTATAGAAATTGAACCAAAGTTTGAATATGATTATTACCTTGTATTAGAATGATAACCTACTATAAGAAACAAAGATTTCTTGAGGTTGGATGATCACCTTACAAGATTGGAAGTGAGCTAGCAAACTTGAAAGTATTCTTGATTTTATGTAACTAGAACTTGTAGAATATATGAAGAACACTTAGAACTTGAAGATAGAACTTGAGAGAGATCAATTAGATGAAGAAAATTGAAGAATGAAAGTGTTTGTAGGTGTTTTTGGTCGTTGGTGTATGGATTAGATATAAAGGATATGTAATTTTGTTTTCATGTAAATAAGTCATGAATGATTACTCATATTTTTGTAATTTTATGAGATATTTCATGCTAGTTGCCAAATGATGGTTCCCAAATGTGTTAGGTGACTCACATGGGCTGCTAAGAGCTGATCATTGGAGTGTATATACCAATAGTACATACATCTAAAAGCTGTGTATTGTACGAGTACGAATACGGGTGCATACGAGTAGAATTGTTGATGAAACTGAACGAGGATGTAATTGTAAGCATTTTTGTTAAGTAGAAGTATTTTTATAAGTGTAACGAAGTCTTTCAAAAGTGTATAAATACATATTAAAACACTACATGTATATACATTTTAACTGAGTCGTTAAGTCATCGTTAGTCGTTACATGTAAGTGTTGTTTTGAAACCTTTAGGTTAACGATCTTGTTAAATGTTGTTAACCCAATGTTTATAATATCAAATGAGATTTTAAATTATTATATTATCATGATATTATCATATATGAATATCTCTTAATATGATATATATACATTAAATGTCTTTACAACGATAATCGTTACATATATGTCTCGTTTAAAAATCATTAAGTTAGTAGTCTTGTTTTTACATATGTAGTTCATTGTTAATATACTTAATGATATGTTTACTTATCATAGTATCATGTTAACTATATATATATATCCATATATATGTCATCATATAGTTTTTACAAGTTTTAACGTTCGTGAATCACCGGTCAACTTGGGTGGTCAATTGTCTATATGAAACATATTTCAATTAATCAAGTCTTAACAAGTTTGATTGCTTAACATGTTGGAAACATTTAATCATGTAAATATCAATCTCAATTAATATATATAAACATGGAAAAGTTCGGGTCACTACAGTACCTACCCGTTAAATAAATTTCGTCCCGAAATTTTAAGCAGTTGGAGGTGTTGACGTATCTTCTGGAAATAAATGCGGGTATTTCTTCTTCATCTAATCTTCACACTCCCAGGTGAACTCGGGTCCTCTACGAGCATTCCATCGAACCTTAACAATTGGTATCTTGTTTTGCTTAAGTCTTTTAACCTCACGATCCATTATTTCGACGGGTTCTTCGATGAATTAGAGTTTTTTGTTGATTTGGATTTCATCTAATGGAATAGTGAGATCTTCTTTAGCAAAACATTTCTTCAAATTTGAGACGTGGAAAGTGTTATGTACAGCTGAGAGTTGTTGAGGTAACTCAAGTCGGTAAGCTACTGGTCCGACACGATCAATAATCTTGAATGGTCCAATATACCTTGGATTTAATTTCCCTCGTTTACCAAATCGAACAACGCCTTTCCAAGGTGCAACTTTAAGCATGACCATCTCTCCAATTTCAAATTCTATATCTTTTCTTTTAATGTCAGCGTAGCTCTTTTGTCGACTTTGCGCGGTTTTCAACCGTTGTTGAATTTGGATGATCTTCTCAGTAGTTTCTTGTATAATCTCCGGACCCGTAATCTGTCTATCCCCCACTTCACTCCAACAAATCGGAGACCTGCACTTTCTACCATAAGGTGCTTCAAACGGCGCCATCTCAATGCTTGAATGGTAGCTGTTGTTGTAGGAAAATTCTGCTAACGGTAGATGTCGATCCCAACTGTTTCCGAAATCAATAACACATGCTCGTAGCATGTCTTCAAGCGTTTGTATCGTCCTTTCGCTCTGCCCATCAGTTTGTGGATGATAGGCAGTACTCATGTCAAGACGAGTTCCTAATGCTTGCTGTAATGTCTGCCAGAATCTTGAAATAAATCTGCCATCCCTATCAGAGATAATAGAGATTGGTATTCCATGTCTGGAGACGACTTCCTTCAAATACAGTCGTGCTAACTTCTCCATCTTGTCATCTTCTCTTATTGGCAGGAAGTGTGCTGATTTGGTGAGACGATCAACTATTACCCAAATAGTATCAAAACCACTTGCAGTCCTTAGCAATTTAGTGATGAAATCTATGGTAATGTTTTCCCATTTCCATTCTGGGATTTCGGGTTGTTGAAGTAGACCTGATGGTTTCTGATGCTCAGCCTTGACCTTAGAACACGTCAAACATTCTCCTACGTATTTTGCAACATCGGCTTTCATACCCGGCCACCAAAAATGTTTCTTGAGATCCTTGTACATCTTCCCCATTCCAGGATGTATTGAGTATCTGGTTTTATGAGCTTCTCTAAGTACCATTTCTCTCATATCTCCAAATTTTGGTACCCAAATCCTTTCAGCCCTATACCGGGTTCCGTCTTCCCGAATATGAAGATGCTGCTCCGATCCTTTGGGTATTTCATCCTTTAAATTTCCCTCTTTTAAAACTCCTTGTTGCGCCTCCTTTATTTGAGTAGTAAGGTTATTATGAATCATTATATTCATAGATTTTACTCGAATGGGTTCTCTGTCCTTCCTGCTCAAGGCATCGGCTACCACATTTGCCTTCCTCGGGTGGTAACGAATCTCAAAGTCGTAATCATTCAACAATTCAATCCACCTACGCTGCCTCATATTCAGTTGTTTCTGATTAAATATGTGTTGAAGAATTTTGTGGTCGGTATATATAATACTTTTGACCCCATATAAGTAGTGCCTCCAAGTCTTTAATGCAAAAACAACCGCGCCTAATTCCAAATCATGCGTCGTATAATTTTGCTCGTGAATCTTCAATTGTCTAGACGCATAAGCAATCACCTTTGTTCGTTGCATTAATACACAACTGAGACCTTGCTTTGATGCGTCACAATAAATCACAAAATCATCATTCCCTTCAGGCAATGACAATATAGGTGCCGTAGTTAGCTTTTTCTTCAATAACTGGAACGCTTTCTCTTGTTCATCCTTCCATTCAAATTTCTTCCCTTTATGCGTTAATGCAGTCAAGGGTTTTGCTATTCTGGAAAAGTCTTGGATGAACCTTCTGTAGTAACCAGCTAGTCCTAAAAACTGGCGTATGTGTTTCGGAGTTTTTGGGGTTTCCCACTTTTCAACAGATTCTATCTTTGCCGGATCCACCTTAATACCTTTTTTGTTCACTATGTGACCGAGGAATTGAACTTCTTCCAACCAAAATGCACAATTTGAAAATTTAGCGTACAATTCTTCCTTCCTCAATACTTCTAACACCTTTCTCAAATGTTCACCGTGTTCTTGGTCATTCTTTGAGTATATAAGTATGTCATCAATGAAAACAATGACAAACTTGTCAAGGTATGGTCCACACACTCGGTTCATAAGGTCCATGAACACATCTGGTGCATTAGTTAAACCAAACGGCATGACCATAAACTCGTAATGACCGTAACGTGTTCTGAAAGCAGTCTTTGGAATATCATCTTCTTTCACCCGCATTTGATGATACCCGGAACGTAAGTCAATCTTTGAATAAACAGACGAGCCTTGTAGTTGATCAAATAAGTCGTCGATTCTCGGTAGTGGGTAGCGGTTCTTGATGGTAAGTTTGTTCAACTCTCGGTAGTCGATACACAACCTGAATGTACCATCTTTCTTCTTGACAAACAAAACAGGAGCTCCCCACGGTGCTGCGCTTGGTCGAATGAAACCACGCTCTAAAAGTTCTTGTAATTGGCTTTGCAGTTCTTTCATCTCGCTGGGTGCGAGTCTGTAAGGAGCACGAGCTATTGGTGCAGCTCCTGGTACAAGATCTATTTGAAATTCAACGGATCGATGTGGGGGTAATCCCGGTAATTCTTTGGGAAATACATCGGGAAATTCTTTTGCAATGGGAACATCATTGATGCTCTTTTCTTCAGTTTGTACTTTCTTGACGTGTGCTAGAACAACATAGCAACCTTTTCTTATTAGTTTTTGTGCCTTCAAATTACTAATAAGATGTAGCTTCGTGTTGCCGTTTTCTCCGTACACCATTAAGGGTTTTCCTTTTTCTCGTATAATGCGAATTGCATTTTTGTAACAAACGATCTCTGCTTTCACTTCTTTCAACCAATCCATACCGATTATCACATCAAAACTCCCTAAATCTACTGGTATCAAGTCAATCTTAAATGTTTCGCTAACCAGTTTAATTTCTCGATTCCGACATATATTATCTGCTGAAATTAATTTACCATTTGCTAATTCGAGTAAAAATTTACTATCCAAAGGCGTCAATGGACAACTTAATTTAGCACAAAAATCTCTACTCATATAGCTTCTATCCGCACTCGAATCAAATAAAACGTAAGCAGCTTTATTGTCAATAAGAAACGTACCCGTAACAAGCTCCGGGTCTTCCTGTGCCTCTGCCGCATTAATATTGAAAACTCTTCCGCGGCCTTGTCCATTCGTGTTCTCCTGGTTCGGGCAATTCCTAATAATGTGGCCCGGTTTTCCACATTTATAACAAACTACATTGGCATAACTTGCTCCGACACTACTTGCTCCGCCATTACTCGTTCCGACACCATTTGTTCCTTTCGTTCTATTAACCCCTGGTCCGTAGACCTCACACTTCGCCGCGCTATGACCATTTCTTTTACACTTGTTGCAAAATTTGGTGCAGAACCCCGAGTGATACTTTTCACACCTTTGGCATAGCTGCTTCTGATTGTTGTTGTTGTTGCGGTTATTATTGTTGTTGGGATGATTGTTGTAGTTGTTGTTGTTGTTGTTGTTGTTGTTGTTGTTGTTGTTGTTGTTGTTGTTGTTGTTGTTGTTGTTGTTGTTGTTGTTGTTGTTGTTGTTGTTGTTGTTGTTGTTGGGCCGTTTGTTGTAGTTGCGATTGATGTTGCGATTGTTGGGATAATTGTTGCGATTATTGTTGTAATTGCTGTTGTTGTTGTATTGGTGATTCTTATCACCGTTTTCCTCCCACTTTCTTTTAACTTGCTTCACATTGGCCTCTTCAGCAGTCTGTTCTTTAATTCTTTCTTCAATCTGGTTCACTAGTTTGTGAGCCATTCTACATGCCTGTTGTATGGAGGCGGGCTCGTGTGAACTTATATCTTCTTGGATTCTTTCCGGTAATCCTTTCACAAACGCGTCGATCTTCTCTTCCTCATCTTCGAATGCTCCCGGACACAATAGGCACAATTCTGTGAATCGTCTTTCGTACGTGGTAATATCAAATCCTTGGGTTCGTAACCCTCTAAGTTCTGTCTTGAGCTTATTGACCTCGGTTCTGGGACGGTACTTCTCGTTCATCAAGTGCTTGAATGCTGACCACGGTAGTGCGTACGCATCGTCTTGTCCCACTTGCTCTAGATAGGTATTCCACCATGTTAACGCAGAACCTGTGAAGGTATGCGTAGCGTACTTCACTTTGTCCTCTTCAATACACTTACTTATGGCAAACACCGATTCGACCTTCTCGGTCCAACGTTTCAATCCGATCGGTCCTTCGGTTCCATCAAATTCCAAAGGTTTGCAGGCAGTGAATTCTTTGTAGGTACATCCTACACGATTTCCTGTACTGCTAGATCCAAGGTTATTGTTGGTATGTAGCGCAGCCTGTACTGCGGCTATGTTTGAAGCTAGAAAAGTACGGAATTCCTCTTCATTCATATTCAATGTGTGTCGAGTAGTCGGTGCCATTTCCTTCAAAATTATCAAATGGAACAAGTTAATCATACAGAATATTAAGAGTAGTTAATAGTATTTCGTAGCATAATATGGACTCATTTATAAAAGCTTTTTCTTCATATTAGCGTTTTATAAGTTTAAATTCGGGTAGTACCTACCCGTTAAGTTCATACTTAGTAGCTAATATACAATTCAACTACTACAATTCTATATGAAAAACTGATTATAATAATATTTCGCGTTCAAAATTTTATACAATATTTTACAAACTTACAATACCGCTTATTTTACATAAAGCATGGAATATAGCACACAATAACTTTGATACAAGATAGTTGTGAAGATAATTCTAGCTAGTACACAAGTCGTTCAGCAAAGGCAATAAAGACACGTAATTCATACGTCCAGAAACAAGTCATGCATTCTGGTTTTACTAGGACTACTTCCCATCCTTGGTCTTGTGGAACATAACCGTTATGGCCATTGATAAGACAGCGTGTTGTAACGTCGTCAAAGGGACGAGGGTTACGTAATGTCCAACAGTCCCGTAACAATCTAAAAACCTCATTTCTTACCCCAATTACCGACTCCGTCACTTGTGGGAACGTTTTGTTTAATAGTTGTAGCCCGATGTTCTTGTTCTCACTTAGGTGAGAAGCGAACATTACTAATCCGTAAGCATAACATGCTTCTTTATGTTGCATGTTAGCCGCTTTTTCTAAATCACGAAGTCCAATATTTGGATATATTGAGTCAAAATAATTTCTTAACCCATTGCGTAAAATAGCATTTGGGTTCCCCGCAATATATGCGTCAAAGTAAAAATATCGTAACTTATGGATTTCCTAATGTGATATCCCCCATCTTTCGAACGAAAGCCTTTTATAAACCAAGGCATTCTTGGAACGTTCTTCGAATGTCTTACAAACTGATCTCGCCTTAAATAGTTGTGCCTAAGAATTCTGACCGACTCTAGACAAGATTTCATCAATCATGTCTCCGGGTAGGTCTCTTAAAATATTGGGTTGTCTATCCATTTTGTGTTTTTATACTGTAAAATAGACAAGAGTTAGATTCATAAAAAAAAATACTTATTAATACAAGCAATTTTTACATATATCATAAAGCATAAGCACACTATATTACATATATTACACCACACGAATACAACTATCTTATTCCGACTCACTTGTTTCTTCTTCTTCGGTTTTGGTTCGTTTTGCCAAGTTTCTAGGGATATATGATGTTCCCCTAATACGAGCCGTTGTTTTCCACATTGGTTTAGAAAAACCTGGTGGTTTAGAGGTTCCCGGGTCATTGTTACAACTTAAGGACTTCGGGGTTGACGATACATATAAAGTTCATCGGGGTTGGAATTAGATTTCTCTATTTTTATGCCCTTTCCCTTATTATTTTCTTTTGCCTTTTTAAATTCAGTTGGGGTAATTTCTATAACATCATCGGAATTCTCGTCGGAATCCGATTCATCAGAGAATTGGTAATCCTCCCAATATTTTGCTTCCTTGGCGGAAACACCATTGACCATAATTAACCTTGGTCGGTTGGTTGAGGATTTTCTTTTACTTAACCGTTTTATTATTTCCCCCACCGGTTCTATTTCTTCATCCGGTTCTGATTCTTCTTCCGGTTCCGATTCTTCTTCCGGTTCCGACTCTTCTTCCGGTTCCTCTTCGGGAACTTGTGAATCAGTCCACGAATCATTCCAATTTACATTTGACTCTTCATTATTATTAGGTGAGTCAATGGGACTTGTTCTAGAGGTAGACATCTATCACATAATATCAAACACGTTAAGAGATTAATATATCACATAATATTCACATGTTAAAAATATATAGTTTCCAACAAAATTTGTTAAGCAATCATTTTTCAAGTAAACACGGTCGAAGTCCAGACTCACTAATGCATCCTAACAAACTCGATAAGACACACTAATGCAAAATTCTGGTTCTCTAAGACCAACGCTCGGATACCAACTGAAATGTCCCGTTCTTATTGATTAAAAACGTTCCATATTAATTGATTTCGTTGCGAGGTTTTGACCTCTATATGAGACGTTTTTCAAAGACTGCATTCATTTTAAAACAAACCATAACCTTTATTTCATCAATAAAGGTTTAAAAAGCTTTACGTAGATTATCAAATAATGATAATCTAAAATATCCTGTTTACACACGACCATTACATAATGGTTTACAATACAAATATGTTACAACAAAATAAGTTTCTTGAATGCAGTTTTTACACAATATCATACAAGCATGGACTCCAAATCTCGTCCTTATTTAAGTATGCGACAGCGGAAGCTCTTAATAATCACCTGAGAATAAACATGCTTAAAACGTCAACAAAAATGTTGGTGAGTTATAGGTTTAACCTATATATATCAAATCATAATAATAGACCACAAGATTTCATATTTCAATACACATCCCATACATAGAGATAAAAATCATTCATATGGTGAACACCTGGTAACCGACATTAACAAGATGCATATATAAGAATATCCCCATCATTCCGGGACACCCTTCGGATATGATATAAATTTCGAAGTACTAAAGCATCCGGTACTTTGGATGGGGTTTGTTAGGCCCAATAGATCTATCTTTAGGATTCGCGTCAATTAGGGTGTCTGTTCCCTAATTTTTAGATTACCAGACTTAATAAAAAGGGGCATATTCGATTTCGATAATTCAACCATAGAATGTAGTTTCACGTACTTGTGTCTATTTTGTAAATCATTTATAAAACCTGCATGTATTCTCATCCCAAAAATATTAGATTTTAAAAGTGGGACTATAACTCACTTTCACAGATTTTTACTTCGTCGGGAAGTAAGACTTGGCCACTGGTTGATTCACGAACCTATAACAATATATACATATATATCAAAGTATGTTCAAAATATATTCACAACACTTTTAATATATTTTGATGTTTTAAGTTTATTAAGTCAGCTGTCCTCGTTAGTAACCTACAACTAGTTGTCCACAGTTAGATGTACAGAAATAAATCGATAAATATTATCTTGAATCAATCCACGACCCAGTGTATACGTATCTCAGTATTGATCACAACTCAAACTATATATATTTTGGAATCAACCTCAACCCTGTATAGCTAACTCCAACATTCACATATAGAGTTTCTATGGTTGTTCCGAAATATATATAGATGTGTCGACATGATAGGTCGAAACATTGTATACGTGTCTATGGTATCTCAAGATTACATAATATACAATACAAGTTGATTAAGTTATGGTTGGAATAGATTTGTTACCAATTTTCACGTAGCTAAAATGAGAAAAATTATCCAATCTTGTTTTACCCATAACTTCTTCATTTTAAATCCGTTTTGAGTGAATCAAATTGCTATGGTTTCATATTGAACTCTATTTTATGAATCTAAACAGAAAAGGTATAGGTTTATAGTATGAAAAATAAGTTACAAGTCGTTTTTGTAAAGGTAGTCATTTCAGTTAAAAGAACGACGTCTAGATGACCATTTTAGAAAACATACTTCCACTTTGAGTTTAACCATAATTTTTGGATATAGTTCCATGTTCATAATAAAAATCATTTTCTAAGAATAACAACTTTTAAATCAAAGTTTATCATAGTTTTTAATTAACTAACCCAAAACAGCCCGCGGTGTTACTACGACGGCGTAAATCCGGTTTTACGGTGTTTTTTCGTGTTTCCAGGTTTTAAATCATTAAGTTAGCATATCATATAGATATAGAACATGTGTTTAGTTGATTTTAAAAGTCAAGTTAGAAGGATTAACTTTTGTTTGCGAACAAGTTTAGAATTAACTAAACTATGTTCTAGTGATTACAAGTTTAAACCTTCGAATAAGATAGCTTTATATGTATGAATCGAATGATGTTATGAACATCATTACTACCTTAAGTTCCTTGGATAAACCTACTGGAAAATAGAAAAATGGATCTAGCTTCAACGGATCCTTGGATGGCTCGAAGTTCTTGAAGCAGAATCATGACACGAAAACAAGTTCAAGTAAGATCATCACTTGAAATAAGATTGTTATAGTTATAGAAATTGAACCAAAGTTTGAATATGATTATTACCTTGTATTAGAATGATAACCTACTATAAGAAACAAAGATTTCTTGAGGTTGGATGATCACCTTACAAGATTGGAAGTGAGCTAGCAAACTTGAAAGTATTCTTGATTTTATGTAACTAGAACTTGTAGAATATATGAAGAACACTTAGAACTTGAAGATAGAACTTGAGAGAGATCAATTAGATGAAGAAAATTGAAGAATGAAAGTGTTTGTAGGTGTTTTTGGTCGTTGGTGTATGGATTAGATATAAAGGATATGTAATTTTGTTTTCATGTAAATAAGTCATGAATGATTACTCATATTTTTGTAATTTTATGAGATATTTCATGCTAGTTGCCAAATGATGGTTCCCAAATGTGTTAGGTGACTCACATGGGCTGCTAAGAGCTGATCATTGGAGTGTATATACCAATAGTACATACATCTAAAAGCTGTGTATTATACGAGTACGAATACGGGTGCATACGAGTAGAATTGTTGATGAAACTGAACGAGGATGTAATTGTAAGCATTTTTGTTAAGTAGAAGTATTTTTATAAGTGTAATGAAGTCTTTCAAAAGTGTATAAATACATATTAAAACACTACATGTATATACATTTTAACTGAGTCGTTAAGTCATCGTTAGTCGTTACATGTAAGTGTTGTTTTGAAACCTTTAGGTTAACGATCTTGTTAAATGTTGTTAACCCAATGTTTATAATATCAAATGAGATTTTAAATTATTATATTATCATGATATTATCATATATGAATATCTCTTAATATGATATATATACATTAAATGTCTTTACAACGATAATCGTTACATATATGTCTCGTTTAAAAATCATTAAGTTAGTAGTCTTGTTTTTACATATGTAGTTCATTGTTAATATACTTAATGATATGTTTACTTATCATAGTATCATGTTAACTATATATATATATCCATATATATGTCATCATATAGTTTTTACAAGTTTTAACGTTCGTGAATCACCGGTCAACTTGGGTGGTCAATTGTCTATATGAAACATATTTCAATTAATCAAGTCTTAACAAGTTTGATTGCTTAACATGTTGGAAAAATTTAATCATGTAAATATCAATCTCAATTAATATATATAAACATGGAAAAGTTCGGGTCACTACAGTACCTACCCGTTAAATAAATTTCGTCCCGAAATTTTAAGCAGTTGGAGGTGTTGACGTATCTTCTGGAAATAAATGCGGGTATTTCTTCTTCATCTAATCTTCACACTCCCAGGTGAACTCGGGTCCTCTACGAGCATTCCATCGAACCTTAACAATTGGTATCTTGTTTTGCTTAAGTCTTTTAACCTCACGATCCATTATTTCGACGGGTTCTTCGATGAATTGGAGTTTTTCGTTGATTTGGATTTCATCTAATGGAATAGTGAGATCTTCTTTAGCAAAACATTTCTTCAAATTTGAGACGTGGAAAGTGTTATGTACAGCTGCGAGTTGTTGAGGTAACTCAAGTCGGTAAGCTACTGGTCCGACACGATCAATAATCTTGAATGGTCCAATATACCTTGGATTTAATTTCCCTCGTTTACCAAATCGAACAACGCCTTTCCAAGGTGCAACTTTAAGCATGACCATCTCTCCAATTTCAAATTCTATATCTTTTCTTTTAATGTCAGCGTAGCTCTTTTGTCGACTTTGCGCGGTTTTCAACCGTTGTTGAATTTGGATGATCTTCTCAGTAGTTTCTTGTATAATCTCCGGACCCGTAATCTGTCTATCCCCCACTTCACTCCAACAAATCGGAGACCTGCACTTTCTACCATAAGGTGCTTCAAACGGAGCCATCTCAATGCTTGAATGGTAGCTGTTGTTGTAGGAAAATTCTGCTAACGGTAGATGTCGATCCCAACTGTTTCCGAAATCAATAACACATGCTCGTAGCATGTCTTCAAGCGTTTGTATCGTCCTTTCGCTCTGCCCATCAGTTTGTGGATGATAGGCAGTACTCATGTCAAGACGAGTTCCTAATGCTTGCTGTAATGTCTGCCAGAATCTTGAAATAAATCTGCCATCCCTATCAGAGATAATAGAGATTGGTATTCCATGTCTGGAGACGACTTCCTTCAAATACAGTCGTGCTAACTTCTCCATCTTGTCATCTTCTCTTATTGGCAGGAAGTGTGCTGATTTGGTGAGACGATCAACTATTACCCAAATAGTATCAAAACCACTTGCAGTCCTTAGCAATTTAGTGATGAAATCCATGGTAATGTTTTCCCATTTCCATTCTGGGATTTCGGGTTGTTGAAGTAGACCTGATGGTTTCTGATGCTCAGCTTTGACCTTAGAACACGTCAAATATTCTCCTACGTATTTTGCAACATCGGCTTTCATACCCGGCCACCAAAAATGTTTCTTGAGATCCTTGTACATCTTCCCCGTTCCAGGATGTATTGAGTATCTGGTTTTATGAGCTTCTCTAAGTACCATTTCTCTCATATCTCCAAATTTTGGTACCCAAATCCTTTCAGCCCTATACCGGGTTCCGTCTTCCCGAATATGAAGATGCTGCTCCGATCCTTTGGGTATTTCATCCTTTAAATTTCCCTCTTTTAAAACTCCTTGTTGCGCCTCCTTTATTTGAGTAGTAAGGTTATTATGAATCATTATATTCATAGATTTTACTCGAATGGGTTCTCTGTCCTTCCTGCTCAAGGCATCGGCTACCACATTTGCCTTCCCCGGGTGGTAACGAATCTCAAAGTCGTAATCATTCAACAATTCAATCCACCTACGCTGCCTCATATTCAGTTGTTTCTGATTAAATATGTGTTGAAGACTTTTGTGGTCGGTATATATAATACTTTTGACCCCATATAAGTAGTGCCTCCAAGTCTTTAATGCAAAAACAACCGCGCCTAATTCCAAATCATGCGTCGTATAATTTTGCTCGTGAATCTTCAATTGTCTAGACGCATAAGCAATCACCTTTGTTCGTTGCATTAATACACAACTGAGACCTTGCTTTGATGCGTCACAATAAATCACAAAATCATCATTCCCTTCAGGCAATGACAATATAGGTGCCGTAGTTAGCTTTTTCTTCAATAACTGGAACGCTTTCTCTTGTTCATCCTTCCATTCAAATTTCTTCCCTTTATGCGTTAATGTAGTCAAGGGTTTTGCTATTCTGGAAAAGTCTTGGATGAACCTTCTGTAGTAACCAGCTAGTCCTAAAAACTGGCGTATGTGTTTCGGAGTTTTTGGGATTTCCCACTTTTCAACAGATTCTATCTTTGCCGGATCCACCTTAATACCTTTTTTGTTCACTATGTGACCGAGGAATTGAACTTCTTCCAACCAAAATGCACAATTTGAAAATTTAGCGTACAATTCTTCCTTCCTCAATACTTCTAACACCTTTCTCAAATGTTCACCGTGTTCTTGGTCATTCTTTGAGTATATAAGTATGTCATCAATGAAAACAATGACAAACTTGTCAAGGTATGGTCCACACACTCGGTTCATAAGGTCCATGAACACAGCTGGTGCATTAGTTAAACCAAACGGCATGACCATAAACTCGTAATGACCGTAACGTGTTCTGAAAGCAGTCTTTGGAATATCATCTTCTTTCACCCGCATTTGATGATACCCGGAACGTAAGTCAATCTTTGAATAAACAGACGAGCCTTGTAGTTGATCAAATAAGTCGTCGATTCTCGGTAGTGGGTAGCGGTTCTTGATGGTAAGTTTGTTCAACTCTCGGTAGTCGATACACAACCTGAATGTACCATCTTTCTTCTTGACAAACAAAACAGGAGCTCCCCACGGTGATGTGCTTGGTCGAATGAAACCACGCTCTAAAAGTTCTTGTAATTGGCTTTGCAGTTCTTTCATCTCGCTGGGTGCGAGTCTGTAAGGAGCACGAGCTATTGGTGCAGCTCCTGGTACAAGATCTATTTGAAATTCAACGGATCGATGTGGGGGTAATCCCGGTAATTCTTTGGGAAATACATCGGGAAATTCTTTTGCAATGGGAACATCATTGATGCTCTTTTCTTTAGTTTGTACTTTCTTGACGTGTGCTAGAACAGCATAGCAACCTTTTCTTATTAGTTTTTGTGCCTTCAAATTACTAATAAGATGTAGCTTCGTGTTGCCGTTTTCTCCGTACACCATTAAGGGTTTTCCTTTTTCTCGTATAATGCGAATTGCATTTTTGTAACAAACGATCTCTGCTTTCACTTCTTTCAACCAGTCCATACCGATTATCACATCAAAACTCCCTAAATCTACTGGTATCAAGTCAATCTTAAATGTTTCGCTAACCAGTTTAATTTCTCGATTCCGACATATATTATCTGTTGAAATTAATTTACCATTTGCTAATTCGAGTAAAAATTTACTATCCAAAGGCGTCAATGGACAACTTAATTTAGCACAAAAATCTCTACTCATATAGCTTCTATCCGCACTCGAATCAAATAAAACGTAAGCAGATTTATTGTCAATAAGAAACGTACCCGTAACAAGCTCCGGGTCTTCCTGTGCCTCTGCCGCATTAATATTGAAAACTCTTCCGCGGCCTTGTCCATTCGTGTTCTCCTGGTTCGGGCAATTCCTAATAATGTGGCCCAGTTTTCCACATTTATAACAAACTACATTGGCATAACTTGCTCCGACACTACTTGCTCCACCATTACTCGTTCCGACACCATTTGTTCCTTTCGTTCTATTAACCCCTGGTCCGTAGACCTCACACTTCGCCGCGCTATGACCATTTCTTTTACACTTGTTGCAAAATTTGGTGCAGAACCCCGAGTGATACTTTTCACACCTTTGGCATAGCTGCTTCTAATTGTTGTTGTTGTTGCGGTTATTATTGTTGTTGGGATGATTGTTGTAGTTGCTGTTGTTGTTGTTGTTGTTGTTGTTGTTGTTGTTGTTGTTGTTGTTGTTGTTGTTGTTGGGCCGTTTGTTGTAGTTGCGATTGATGTTGCGATTGTTGGGATAATTGTTGCGATTATTGTTGTAATTGCTGTTGTTGTTGTATTGGTGATTCTTATCACCGTTTTCCTCCCACTTTCTTTTGACTTGCTTCACATTGGCCTCTTCAGCAGTCTGTTCTTTAATTCTTTCTTCAATCTGGTTCACTAGTTTGTGAGCCATTCTACATGCCTGTTGTATGGAGGCGGGCTCGTGTGAACTTATATCTTCTTGGATTCTTTCCGGTAATCCTTTCACAAACGCGTCGATCTTCTCTTCCTCATCTTCGAATGCTCCCGGACACAATAGGCACAATTCTGTGAATCGTCTTTCGTACGTGGTAATATCAAATCCTTGGGTTCGTAACCCTCTAAGTTCTGTCTTGAGCTTATTGACCTCGGTTCTGGGACGGTACTTCTCGTTCATCAAGTGCTTGAATGCTGACCACGGTAGTGCGTACGCATCGTCTTGTCCCACTTGCTCTAGATAGGTATTCCACCATGTTAACGCAGAACCTGTGAAGGTATGCGTAGCGTACTTCACTTTGTCCTCTTCAGTACACTTACTTATGGCAAACACCGATTCGACCTTCTCGGTCCAACGTTTCAATCCGATCGGTCCTTCGGTTCCATCAAATTCCAAAGGTTTGCAGGCAGTGAATTCTTTGTAGGTACATCCTACACGATTTCCTGTACTGCTAGATCCAAGGTTATTGTTGGTATGTAGCGCAGCCTGTACTGCGGCTATGTTTGAAGCTAGAAAAGTACGGAATTCCTCTTCATTCATATTCACGGTGTGTCGAGTAGTCGGTGCCATTTCCTTCAAAATTATCAAATGGAACAAGTTAATCATACAGAATATTAAGAGTAGTTAATAGTATTTCGTAGCATAATATGGACTCATTTATAAAAGCTTTTTCTTCATATTAGCGTTTTATAAGTTTAAATTCGGGTAGTACCTACCCGTTAAGTTCATACTTAGTAGCTAATATACAATTCAACTACTACAATTCTATATGAAAAACTGATTATAATAATATTTCGCGTTCAAAATTTTATACAATATTTTACAAACTTACAATACCGCTTATTTTACATAAAGCATGGAATATAGCACACAATAACTTTGATACAAGATAGTTGTGAAGATAATTCTAGCTAGTACACAAGTCGTTCAGCAAAGGCAATAAAGACACGTAATTCATACGTCCAGAAACAAGTCATGCATTCTGGTTTTACTAGGACTACTTCCCATCCTTGGTCTTGTGGAACATAACCGTTATGGCCGTTGATAAGACAGCGTGTTGTAACGTCGTCAAAGGGACGAGGGTTACGTAATGTCCAACAGTCCCGTAACAATCTAAAAACCTCATTTCTTACCCCAATTACCGACTCCGTCACTTGTGGGAACGTTTTGTTTAATAGTTGTAGCCCGATGTTCTTGTTCTCACTTAGGTGAGAAGCGAACATTACTAATCCGTAAGCATAACATGCTTCTTTATGTTGCATGTTAGCCGCTTTTTCTAAATCACGAAGTCCAATATTTGGATATATTGAGTCAAAATAATTTCTTAACCCATTGCGTAAAATAGCATTTGGGTTCCCCGCAATATATGCGTCAAAGTAAACATATCGTAACTTATGGATTTCCTAATGTGATATCCCCCATCTTTCGAACGAAAGCCTTTTATAAACCAAGGCATTCTTGGAACGTTCTTCGAATGTCTTACAAACTGATCTCGCCTTAAATAGTTGTGCCTAAGAATTCTGACCGACTCTAGACAAGATTTCATCAATCATGTCTCCGGGTAGGTCTCTTAAAATATTGGGTTGTCTATCCATTTTGTGTTTTTATACTGTAAAATAGACAAGAGTTAGATTCATAAAAAAAAATACTTATTAATACAAGCAATTTTTACATATATCATAAAGCATAAGCACACTATATTACATATATTACACCACACGAATACAACTATCTTATTCCGACTCGCTTGTTTCTTCTTCTTCTTCGGTTTTGGTTCGTTTTGCCAAGTTTCTAGGGATATATGATGTTCTCCTAATACGAGCCGTCGTTTTCCACATTGGTTTAGAAAAACCTGGTGGTTTAGAGGTTCCCGGGTCATTGTTACAACTTAAGGACTTCGGGGGTTGACGATACATATAAAGTTCATCGGGGTTGGAATTAGATTTCTCTATTTTTATGCCCTTTCCCTTATTATTTTCTTTTGCCTTTTTAAATTCAGTTGGGGTAATTTCTATAACATCATCGGAATTCTCGTCGGAATCCGATTCATCAGAGAATTGGTAATCCTCCCAATATTTTGCTTCCTTGGCGGAAACACCATTGACCATAATTAACCTTGGTCGGTTGGTTGAGGATTTTCTTTTACTTAACCGTTTTATTATTTCCCCCACCGGTTCTATTTCTTCATCCGGTTCTGATTCTTCTTCCGGTTCCGATTCTTCTTCCGGTTCCGACTCTTCTTCCGGTTCCTCTTCGGGAACTTGTGAATCAGTCCACGAATCATTCCAATTTACATTTGACTCTTCATTATTATTAGGTGAGTCAATGGGACTTGTTCTAGAGGTAGACATCTATCACATAATATCAAACACGTTAAGAGATTAATATATCACATAATATTCACATGTTAAAAATATATAGTTTCCAACAAAATTTGTTAAGCAATCATTTTTCAAGTAAACACGGTCGAAGTCCAGACTCACTAATGCATCCTAACAAACTCGATAAGACACACTAATGCAAAATTCTGGTTCTCTAAGACCAACGCTCGGATACCAACTGAAATGTCCCGTTCTTATTGATTAAAAACGTTCCATATTAATTGATTTCGTTGCGAGGTTTTGACCTCTATATGAGACGTTTTTCAAAGACTGCATTCATTTTAAAACAAACCATAACCTTTATTTCATCAATAAAGGTTTAAAAAGCTTTACGTAGATTATCAAATAATGATAATCTAAAATATCCTGTTTACACACGACCATTACATAATGGTTTACAATACAAATATGTTACAACAAAATAAGTTTCTTGAATGCAGTTTTTACACAATATCATACAAGCATGGACTCCAAATCTCGTCCTTATTTAAGTATGCGACAGCGGAAGCTCTTAATAATCACCTGAGAATAAACATGCTTAAAACGTCAACAAAAATGTTGGTGAGTTATAGGTTTAACCTATATATATATCAAATCATAATAATAGACCACAAGATTTCATATTTCAATACACATCCCATACATAGAGATAAAAATCATTCATATGGTGAACACCTGGTAACCGACATTAACAAGATGCATATATAAGAATATCCCCATCATTCCGGGACACCCTTCGGATATGATATAAATTTCGAAGTACTAAAGCATCCGGTACTTTGGATGGGGTTTGTTAGGCCCAATAGATCTATCTTTAGGATTCGCGTCAATTAGGGTGTCTGTTCCCTAATTTTTAGATTACCAGACTTAATAAAAAGGGGCATATTCGATTTCGATAATTCAACCATAGAATGTAGTTTCACGTACTTGTGTCTATTTTGTAAATCATTTATAAAACCTGCATGTATTCTCATCCCAAAAATATTAGATTTTAAAAGTGGGACTATAACTCACTTTCACAGATTTTTACTTCGTCGGGAAGTAAGACTTGGCCACTGGTTGATTCACTAACCTATAACAATATATACATATATATCAAAGTATGTTCAAAATATATTTACAACACTTTTAATATATTTTGATGTTTTAAGTTTATTAAGTCAGCTGTCCTCGTTAGTAACCTACAACTAGTTGTCCACAGTTAGATGTACAGAAATAAATCGATAAATATTATCTTGAATCAATCCACGACCCAGTGTATACGTATCTCAGTATTGATCACAACTCAAACTATATATATTTTGGAATCAACCTCAACCCTGTATAGCTAACTCCAACATTCACATATAGAGTTTCTATGGTTGTTCCGAAATATATATAGATGTGTCGACATGATAGGTCGAAACATTGTATACGTGTCTATGGTATCTCAAGATTACATAATATACAATACAAGTTGATTAAGTTATGGTTGGAATAGATTTGTTACCAATTTTCACGTAGCTAAAATGAGAAAAATTATCCAATCTTGTTTTACCCATAACTTCTTCATTTTA
Organism: Rutidosis leptorrhynchoides; assembly: GCF_046630445.1. Lineage (NCBI taxonomy): Eukaryota > Viridiplantae > Streptophyta > Magnoliopsida > Asterales > Asteraceae > Rutidosis > Rutidosis leptorrhynchoides. Next base: position 24,049,823 of record NC_092334.1, on the reverse strand, counting down.
AATCCGTTTTGAGTGAATCAAATTGCTATGGTTTCATATTGAACTCTATTTTATGAATCTAAACAGAAAAGGTATAGGTTTATAGTCGGGAAAATAAGTTACAAGTAGTTTTTGTAAAGGTAGTCATTTCAGTCGAAAGAACGACGTCTAGATGACCATTTTAGAAAACATACTTCCACTTTGAGTTTAACCATAATTTTTGGATATAGTTCCATGTTCATAATAAAAATCATTTTCTAAGAATAACAACTTTTAAATCAAAGTTTATCATAGTTTTTAATTAACTAACCCAAAACAGCCCGCGGTGTTACTACGACGGCGTAAATCCGGTTTTACGGTGTTTTTTCGTGTTTCCAGGTTTTAAATCATTAAGTTAGCATATCATATAGATATAGAACATGTGTTTAGTTGATTTTAAAAGTCAAGTTAGAAGGATTAACTTTTGTTTGCGAACAAGTTTAGAATTAACTAAACTATGTTCTAGTGATTACAAGTTTAAACCTTTGAATAAGATAGCTTTATATGTATGAATCGAATGATGTTATGAACATCATTACTACCTTAAGTTCCTTGGATAAACCTACTGGAAAATAGAAAAATGGATCTAGCTTCAACGGATCCTTGGATGGCTCGAAGTTCTTGAAGCAGAATCATGACACGAAAACAAGTTCAAGTAAGATCATCACTTGAAATAAGATTGTTATAGTTATAGAAATTGAACCAAAGTTTGAATATGATTATTACCTTGTATTAGAATGATAACCTACTGTAAGAAACAAAGATTTCTTGAGGTTGGATGATCACCTTACAAGATTGGAAGTGAGCTAGCAAACTTGAAAGTATTCTTGATTTTATGTAACTAGAACTTGTAGAATATATGAAGAACACTTAGAACTTGAAGATAGAACTTGAGAGAGATCAATTAGATGAAGAAAATTGAAGAATGAAAGTGTTTGTAGGTGTTTTTGGTCGTTGGTGTATGGATTAGATATAAAGGATATGTAATTTTGTTTTCATGTAAATAAGTCATGAATGATTACTCATATTTTTGTAATTTTATGAGATATTTCATGCTAGTTGCCAAATGATGGTTCCCACATGTGTTAGGTGACTCACATGGGCTGCTAAGAGCTGATCATTGGAGTGTATATATGTAGTGACCCGAACTTTTCCATGTTTATATATATTAATTGAGATTGATATTTACATGATTAAATGTTTCCAACATGTTAAGCAATCAAACTTGTTAAGACTTGATTAATTGAAATAGGTTTCATATAGACAATTGACCACCCAAGTTGACCGGTGATTCACGAACGTTAAAACTTGTAAAAAAACTATATGATGACATATATATGGTTATATATATAGTTAACATGATATTATGATAAGTAAACATATCATTAATTATATTAACAATGAACTACATATGTAAAAACAAGGCTACTAACTTAATGATTTTGAAACGAGACATATATGTAACGTTTATCGTTGTAACGATATTTAATGTATATATATCATATTAAGAGATATTCGTACATCATAATATCATGATAATATAATAATTTAAAATCTCTTTTGTTATTATAAACATTGGGTTAACAACATTTAACAAGATCGTTAACCTAAAGGTTTCAAAACAACACTTACATGTAACGACTAACGATGACTTAACGACTCAGTTAAAATGTATATACATGTAGTGTTTTAATATGTATTTATACACTTTTGAAAGACTTCAATACACTTATCAAAATACTTCTACTTAACAAAAATGCTTACAATTACATTCTCGTTCAGTTTCATCAACAATTCTACTCGTATGCACCCGTATTCGTACTCGTACAATACACAGCTTTTAGATGTATGTACTATTGGTATATACACTCCAATGATCAGCTCTTAGCAGCCCATGTGAGTCACCTAACACATGTGGGAACCATCATTTGGCAACTAGCATGAAATATCTCATAAGATTACAAAAATATGAGTAATCATTCATGACTTATTTACATGAAAACAAAATTACATATCCTTTATATCTAATCCATACACCAACGACCAAAAACACCTACAAACACTTTCATTCTTCAATTTTCTTCATCTAATTGAACTCTCTCAAGTTCTATCTTCAAGTTCTAAGTGTTCTTCATAAATTCCAAAAGTTCTAGTTTCATAAAATCAAGAATACTTTCAAGTTTGCTAGCTCACTTCCAATCTTGTAAGGTGATCATCCAACCTCAAGAAATCTTTGTTTCTTACAGTAGGTTATCATTCTAATACAAGGTAATAATCATATTCAAACTTTGGTTCAATTTCTATAACTATAACAATCTTATTTCAAGTGATGATCTTACTTGAACTTGTTTTCGTGTCATGATTTTGCTTCAAGAACTTCGAGCCATCCAAGGATCCATTGAAGCTAGATCCATTTTTCTCTTTTCCAGTAGGTTTATCCAAGGAAATTAAGGTAGTAATGATGTTCATAACATCATTCGATAAAGCTATCTTATTCGAAGGTTTAAACTTGTAATCACTAGAACATAGTTTAGTTAATTCTAAACTTGTTCGCAAACAAAAGTTAATCCTTCTAACTTGACTTTTAAAATCAACTAAACACATGTTCTATATCTATATGATATGCTAACTTAATGATTTAAAACCTGGAAACACGAAAAACACCGTAAAACCGGATTTACGCCGTCGTAGTAACACCGCGGGCTGTTTTGGGTTAGTTAATTAAAAACTATGATAAACTTTGATTTAAAAGTTGTTATTCTGAGAAAATGATTTTTATTATGAACATGAAACTATATCCAAAAATTATGGTTAAACTCAAAGTGGAAGTATGTTTTCTAAAATGGTCATCTAGACGTCGTTCTTTCGACTGAAATGACTACCTTTACAAAAACGACTTGTAACTTATTTTTCCGACTAGAAACCTATACTTTTTTTGTTTAGATTCATAAAATAGAGTTCAATATGAAACCATAGCAATTTGATTCACTCAAAACGGATTTAAAATGAAGAAGTTATGGGTAAAACAAGATTGGATAATTTTTCTCATTTTAGCTACGTGAAAATTGGTAACAAATCTATTCCAACCATAACTTAATCAACTTGTATTATATATTATGTAATCTTGAGATACCATAGACACGTATACAATGTTTCGACCTATCATGTCGACACATCTATATATATTTCGGAACAACCATAGACACTCTATATGTGAATGTTGGAGTTAGCTATACAGGGTTGAGGTTGATTCCAAAATATATATAGTTTGAGTTGTGATCAATACTGAGATACGTATACACTGGGTCGTGGATTGATTCAAGATAATATTTATCGATTTATTTCTGTACATCTAACTGTGGACAACTAGTTGTAGGTTACTAACGAGGACAGCTGACTTAATAAACTTAAAACATCAAAATATATTAAAAGTGTTGTAAATATATTTTGAACATACTTTGATATATATGTATATATTGTTATAGGTTCGTGAATCAACCAGTGGCCAAGTCTTACTTCCCGACGAAGTAAAAATCTGTGAAAGTGAGTTATAGTCCCACTTTTAAAATCTAATATTTTTGGGATGAGAATACATGCAGGTTTTATAAATGATTTACAAAATAGACACAAGTACGTGAAACTACATTCTATGGTTGAATTATCGAAATCGAATATGCCCCTTTTTATTAAGTCTGGTAATCTAAGAATTAGGGAACAGACACCCTAATTGACGCGAATCCTAAAGATAGATCTATTGGGCCTAACAAACCCCATCCAAAGTACCGGATGCTTTAGTACTTCGAAATTTATATCATATCCGAAGGGTGTCCCGGAATGATGGGGATATTCTTATATATGCATCTTGTTATTGTCGGTTACCAGGTGTTCACCATATGAATGATTTTTATCTCTATGTATGGGATGTGTATTGAAATATGAAATCTTGTGGTCTATTGTTACGATTTGATATATATAGGTTAAACCTATAACTCACCAACATTTTTGTTGACGTTTTAAGCATGTTTATTCTCAGGTGATTATTAAGAGCTTCCGTTGTCGCATACTTAAATAAGGACAAGATTTGGAGTCCATGCTTGTATCATATTGTGTAAAAACTGCATTCAAGAAACTTATTTTGTTGTAACATATTTGTATTGTAAACCACTATGTAATGGTCGTGTGTAAACAGGATATATTAGATTATCATTATTTGATAATCTTAGTAAAGCTTTTTAAACCTTTATTGATGAAATAAAGGTTATGGTTTGTTTAAAAATGAATGCAGTCTTTGAAAAACGTCTCATATAGAGGTCAAAACCTCGCAACGAAATCAATTAATATGGAACGTTTTTAATCAATAAGAACGGGACATTTCAGTTGGTATCCGAGCGTTGGTCTTAGAGAACCAGAAAATTTGCATTAGTGTGTCTTATCGAGTTTGTTAGGATGCATTAGTGAGTCTGGACTTCGACCGTGTTTTCTTTAAAAATGATTGCTTAACATTTTTGTTGGAAACTATATATTTTTAACATATGAATATTATGTGATATATTAATCTCTTAACGTGTTTGATATTATGTGATAGATGTCTACCTCTAGAACAAGTCCCATTGACTCACCTAATAATAATGAAGAGTCAAATGTAAATTGGAATAATTTGTGGACTGATTCACAAGTTCCCGAAGAGGAACCGGAAGAAGAGTCGGAACCGGAAGAAGAATCGGAACCGGAAGAAGAATCGGAACCGGATGAAGAAATAGAACCGGTGGGGGAAATAATAAAACGGTTAAGTAAAAGAAAATCCTCAACCAACCGACCAAAGTTAATTATGGTCAATGGTGTTTCCGCCAAGGAAGCAAAATATTGGGAGGATTACCAATTCTCCGATGAATCGGATTCCGACGAGAATTCCGATGATGTTATAGAAATTACCCCAACTGAATTTAAAAAGGCAAAAGAAAATAATAAGGGAAAGGGCATAAAAATAGAGAAATCTAATTCCAACCCCGATGAACTTTATATGTATCGTCAACCCCCGAAGTCCTTAAGTTGTAACAATGACCCGGGAACCTCTAAACCACCAGGTTTTTCTAAACCAATGTGGACAACGACGGTTCGTATTAGGGGAACATCATATATCCCTAGAAACTTGGCAAAACGAACCAAAACCGAAGAAGAAGAAACGAGCGAGTCGGAATAAGATAGTTGTATTCGTGTGGTGTAATATATGGAATATAGTGTTCTTATGCTTTATGATATATGTAAAAAATTGCTTGTATTAATAAGTATTTTTTTTATGAATCTAACTCTTGTCTATTTTACAGTTTAAAAATACAAAATGGATAGACAACCCAATATTTTAAGAGACCTACCCGGAGACATGATTGATGAAATCTTGTCTAGAGTCGGCCAGAATTCTTCGGCACAACTATTTAAGGCGAGATCAGTTTGTAAGACATTCGAAGAACGTTCCAAGAATGTCTTGGTTTATAAGAGACTTTCGTTTGAAAGATGGGGGATATCACATTGGGAAACCCATAAGTTACGATGTGTTTACTTTGACGCATATATTTCGGGGAACCCAAATGCTATTTTACGCAACGGGTTAAGAAATTATTTTGACTCAATATATCCGAATATTGGACTTCGTGATTTAGAAAAAGCGGCTAACATGCAACATAAAGAAGCATGTTATGCTTACGGATTAGTAATGTTCGCTTCTCACCAAAGTGAGAACAAGAACATCGGGCTACAACTATTAAACAAAACGTTTCCACAAGTGACGGAGTCGGTAATTGGGGTAAGAAATGAGGTTTTTAGATTATTACGGGACTGTTGGACATTACGTAACCCTCGTCCCTTTGATGACGTTACAACACGCTGTCTTATCAATGGCCATAACGGTTATGTTGCACAAGACCAAGGATGGGAAGTAGTCCTAGTAAAACCAGAATGCATGACTTGTTTCTGGACGTATGAATTACGTGTCTTTATTGCCTTTGCTGAACGACTTGTGTACTAGCTAGAATTGTCTTCACAACTATCTTGTATCAAAGTTATTGTGTGCTATATTTCATGCTTTATGTAAAATAAGCGGTATTGTAAGTTTGTAAAATATTGTATAAAAGTTTAAACGCGAAATATTATTATAATCAGTTTTTCATATAGAATTGTAGTAGTTGAATTGTATATTAGCTACTAAGTATGAACTTAACGGGTAGGTACTACCCGAATTTAAACTTATAAAACGCTAATATGAAGAAAAAGCTTTTATAAATGAGTTCATATTATGCTACGAAATACTATTAACTACTCTTAATATTCTGTATGATTAACTTGTTCCATTTAACTATTTTGAAGGAAATGGCACCGACTACTCGACACACCGTGAATATGAATGAAGAGGAATTCCGTACTTTTCTAGCTTCAAACATAGCCGCAGTACAGGCTGCGCTACATACCAACAATAACCTTGGATCTAGCAGTACAGGAAATCGTGTAGGATGCACCTACAAAGAATTCACTGCTTGCAAACCTTTGGAATTTGATGGAACCGAAGGACCGATCGGATTGAAACGGTGGACCGAGAAGGTTGAATCAGTGTTTGCCATAAGTAAGTGTACTGAAGAGGACAAAGTGAAGTACGCTACGCATACCTTCACAGGTTCTGCGTTAACATGGTGGAATACCTATCTAGAGCAAGTGGGACAAGATGATGCGTACGCACTACCGTGGTCAGCATTCAAGCACTTGATGAACGAGAAGTACCGTCCCAGAACTGAGGTCAATAAGCTCAAGACAGAACTTAGAGGGTTACGAACCCAAGGATTTGATATTACCACGTACGAAAGACGATTCACAGAATTGTGCCTATTGTGTCCGGGAGCATTCGAAGATGAGGAAGAGAAGATCGACGCGTTTGTGAAAGGATTACCGGAAAGAATCCAAGAAGATATAAGTTCACACGAGCCCGCCTCCATACAACAGGCATGTAGAATGGCTCACAAACTAGTGAACCAGATTGAAGAAAGAATTAAAGAACAGACTGCTGAAGAGGCCAATGTGAAGCAAGTCAAAAGAAAGTGGGAGGAAAACGGTGATAAGAATCACCAATACAACAACAACAGCAATTACAACAATAATCGCAACAATTATCCCAACAATCGCAACATCAATCGCAACTACAACAAACGGCCCAACAACAACAACAACAACAACAACAACAACAACAGCAACTACAACAATCATCCCAACAACAATAATAACCGCAACAACAACAACAATCAGAAGCAACTATGCCAAAGGTGTGAAAAGAATCACTCGGGGTTCTGCACCAAATTTTGCAACAAGTGTAAAAGAAATGGTCATAGCGCGGCGAAGTGTGAGGTCTACGGACCAGGGGTTAATAGAACGAAAGGAACAAATGGTGTCGGAACGAGTAATGGTGGAGCAAGTAGTGTCGGAGCAAGTTATGCCAATGTAGTTTGTTATAAATGTGGAAAACCAGGCCACATTATTAGAAATTGCCCGAACCAGGAGAACACGAATGGACAAGGCCGTGGAAGAGTTTTCAATATTAATGCGGTAGAGGCACAGGAAGACCCGGAGCTTGTTACGGGTACGTTTCTTATTGACAATAAATCTGCTTACGTTTTATTTGATTCGGGTGCGGATAGAAGCTATATGAGTAGAGATTTTTGTGCTAAATTAAGTTGTCCATTGACGCCTTTGGATAGTAAATTTTTACTCGAATTAGCAAATGGTAAATTAATTTCAGCAGATAATATATGTCGGAATCGAGAAATTAAACTGGTTAGCGAAACATTTAAGATTGATTTGATACCAGTAGAGTTAGGGAGTTTTGATGTGATAATCGGTATGGACTGGTTGAAAGAAGTGAAAGCGGAGATCGTTTGTTACAAAAATGCAATTCGCATTATACGAGAAAAAGGAAAACCCTTAATGGTGTACGGAGAAAAGGGCAACACGAAGCTACATCTTATTAGTAATTTGAAGGCACAAAAACTAATAAGAAAAGGTTGCTATGCTGTTCTAGCACACGTCGAGAAAGTACAAACTGAAGAAAAGAGCATCAATGATGTTCCCATTGCAAAAGAATTTCCCGATGTATTTCCGAAAGAATTACCGGGATTACCCCCACATCGATCCGTTGAATTTCAAATAGATCTTGTACCAGGAGCTGCACCAATAGCTCGTGCTCCTTACAGACTCGCACCCAGCGAGATGAAAGAACTGCAAAGCCAATTACAAGAACTTTTAGAGCGTGGTTTCATTCGACCAAGCACATCACCGTGGGGAGCTCCTGTTTTGTTTGTCAAGAAGAAAGATGGTACATTCAGGTTGTGTATCGACTACCGAGAGTTGAACAAACTTACCATCAAGAACCGCTACCCACTACCGAGAATCGACGACTTATTTGATCAACTACAAGGCTCGTCTGTTTATTCAAAGATTGACTTACGTTCCGGGTATCATCAAATGCGGGTGAAAGAAGATGATATTCCAAAGACTGCTTTCAGAACACGTTACGGTCATTACGAGTTTATGGTCATGCCGTTTGGTTTAACTAATGCACCAGCTGTGTTCATGGACCTTATGAACCGAGTGTGTGGACCATACCTTGACAAGTTTGTCATTGTTTTCATTGATGACATACTTATTTACTCAAAGAATGACCAAGAACACGGTGAACATTTGAGAAAAGTGTTAGAAGTATTGAGGAAGGAAGAATTGTACGCTAAGTTTTCAAAGTGTGCATTTTGGTTGGAAGAAGTTCAATTCCTCGGTCACATAGTGAACAAAGAAGGTATTAAGGTAGATCCGGCAAAGATAGAAACTGTTGAAAAGTGGGAAACCCCGAAAACTCCGAAACACATACGCCAGTTTTTAGGACTAGCTGGTTACTACAGAAGGTTCATCCAAGACTTTTCCAGAATAGCAAAACCCTTGACTGCATTAACGCATAAAGGGAAGAAATTTGAATGGAATGATGAACAAGAGAAAGCGTTTCAGTTATTGAAGAAAAAGCTAACTACGGCACCTATATTGTCATTGCCTGAAGGGAATGATGATTTTGTGATTTATTGTGACACATCAAAGCAAGGTCTCGGTTGTGTATTAATGCAGCGAACGAAGGTGATTGCTTATGCGTCTAGACAATTGAAGATTCACGAACAAAATTATACGACGCATGATTTGGAATTAGGCGCGGTTGTTTTTGCATTAAAGACTTGGAGGCACTACTTATATGGGGTCAAAAGTATTATATATACCGACCACAAAAGTCTTCAACACATATTTAATCAGAAACAACTGAATATGAGGCAGCGTAGGTGGATTGAATTATTGAATGATTACGATTTTGAGATTCGTTACCACCCGGGGAAGGCAAATGTGGTAGCCGATGCCTTGAGCAGGAAGGATAGAGAACCCATTCGAGTAAAATCTATGAATATAATGATTCATAATAACATTACTACTCAAATAAAGGAGGCGCAACAAGGAGTTTTAAAAGAGGGAAATTTAAAGGATGAAATACCCAAAGGATCGGAGAAACATCTTAATATTCGGGAAGACGGAACCCGGTATAGGGCTGAAAGGATTTGGGTACCAAAATTTGGAGATATGAGAGAAATGGTACTTAAAGAAGCTCATAAAACCAGATACTCAATACATCCTGGAACGGGGAAGATGTACAAGGATCTCAAGAAACATTTTTGGTGGCCGGGTATGAAAGCCGATGTTGCTAAATACGTAGGAGAATGTTTGACGTGTTCTAAGGTCAAAGCTGAGCATCAGAAACCATCAGGTCTACTTCAACAACCCGAAATTCCGGAATGGAAATGGGAAAACATTACCATGGATTTCATCACTAAATTGCCAAGGACTGCAAGTGGTTTTGATACTATTTGGGTAATAGTTGATCGTCTCACCAAATCAGCACACTTCCTACCAATAAGAGAAGATGACAAGATGGAGAAGTTAGCACGACTGTATTTGAAGGAAGTCGTCTCCAGACATGGAATACCAATCTCTATTATCTCTGATAGGGATGGCAGATTTATTTCAAGATTCTGGCAGACATTACAGCAAGCATTAGGAACTCGTCTAGACATGAGTACTGCCTATCATCCACAAACTGATGGGCAGAGCGAAAGGACGATACAAACGCTTGAAGACATGCTACGAGCATGTGTTATTGATTTCGGAAACAGTTGGGATCGACATCTACCGTTAGCAGAATTTTCCTACAACAACAGCTACCATTCAAGCATTGAGATGGCGCCGTTTGAAGCACTTTATGGTAGAAAGTGCAGGTCTCCGATTTGTTGGAGTGAAGTGGGGGATAGACAGATTACGGGTCCAGAGATTATACAAGAAACTACCGAGAAGATCATCCAAATTCAACAACGGTTGAAAACTGCCCAAAGTCGACAAAAGAGCTACGCTGACATTAAAAGAAAAGATATAGAATTTGAAATTGGAGAGATGGTCATGCTTAAAGTTGCACCTTGGAAAGGCGTTGTTCGATTTGGTAAACGAGGGAAATTAAATCCAAGGTATATTGGACCATTCAAGATTATTGATCGTGTCGGACCAGTAGCTTACCGACTTGAGTTACCTCAACAACTCGCGGCTGTACATAACACTTTCCACGTCTCGAATTTAAAGAAATGTTTTGCTAAAGAAGATCTCACTATTCCGTTAGATGAAATCCAAATCAACGAAAAACTTCAATTCATCGAAGAACCCGTCGAAATAATGGATCGTGAGGTTAAAAGACTTAAGCAAAACAAGATACCAATTGTTAAGGTTCGATGGAATGCTCGTAGAGGACCCGAGTTCACCTGGGAGCGTGAAGATCAGATGAAGAAGAAATACCCGCATCTATTTCCAGAAGATTCGTCAACACCTTCAACAGCTTAAAATTTCGGGACGAAATTTATTTAACGGGTAGGTACTGTAGTGACCCGAACTTTTCCATGTTTATATATATTAATTGAGATTGATATTTACATGATTAAATGTTTCCAACATGTTAAGCAATCAAACTTGTTAAGACTTGATTAATTGAAATAGGTTTCATATAGACAATTGACCACCCAAGTTGACCGGTGATTCACGAACGTTAAAACTTGTAAAAAAACTATATGATGACATATATATGGTTATATATATAGTTAACATGATATTATGATAAGTAAACATATCATTAATTATATTAACAATGAACTACATATGTAAAAACAAGGCTACTAACTTAATGATTTTGAAACGAGACATATATGTAACGTTTATCGTTGTAACGATATTTAATGTATATATATCATATTAAGAGATATTCGTACATCATAATATCATGATAATATAATAATTTAAAATCTCTTTTGTTATTATAAACATTGGGTTAACAACATTTAACAAGATCGTTAACCTAAAGGTTTCAAAACAACACTTACATGTAACGACTAACGATGACTTAACGACTCAGTTAAAATGTATATACATGTAGTGTTTTAATATGTATTTATACACTTTTGAAAGACTTCAATACACTTATCAAAATACTTCTACTTAACAAAAATGCTTACAATTACATTCTCGTTCAGTTTCATCAACAATTCTACTCGTATGCACCCGTATTCGTACTCGTACAATACACAGCTTTTAGATGTATGTACTATTGGTATATACACTCCAATGATCAGCTCTTAGCAGCCCATGTGAGTCACCTAACACATGTGGGAACCATCATTTGGCAACTAGCATGAAATATCTCATAAGATTACAAAAATATGAGTAATCATTCATGACTTATTTACATGAAAACAAAATTACATATCCTTTATATCTAATCCATACACCAACGACCAAAAACACCTACAAACACTTTCATTCTTCAATTTTCTTCATCTAATTGAACTCTCTCAAGTTCTATCTTCAAGTTCTAAGTGTTCTTCATAAATTCCAAAAGTTCTAGTTTCATAAAATCAAGAATACTTTCAAGTTTGCTAGCTCACTTCCAATCTTGTAAGGTGATCATCCAACCTCAAGAAATCTTTGTTTCTTACAGTAGGTTATCATTCTAATACAAGGTAATAATCATATTCAAACTTTGGTTCAATTTCTATAACTATAACAATCTTATTTCAAGTGATGATCTTACTTGAACTTGTTTTCGTGTCATGATTTTGCTTCAAGAACTTCGAGCCATCCAAGGATCCATTGAAGCTAGATCCATTTTTCTCTTTTCCAGTAGGTTTATCCAAGGAAATTAAGGTAGTAATGATGTTCATAACATCATTCGATAAAGCTATCTTATTCGAAGGTTTAAACTTGTAATCACTAGAACATAGTTTAGTTAATTCTAAACTTGTTCGCAAACAAAAGTTAATCCTTCTAACTTGACTTTTAAAATCAACTAAACACATGTTCTATATCTATATGATATGCTAACTTAATGATTTAAAACCTGGAAACACGAAAAACACCGTAAAACCGGATTTACGCCGTCGTAGTAACACCGCGGGCTGTTTTGGGTTAGTTAATTAAAAACTATGATAAACTTTGATTTAAAAGTTGTTATTCTGAGAAAATGATTTTTATTATGAACATGAAACTATATCCAAAAATTATGGTTAAACTCAAAGTGGAAGTATGTTTTCTAAAATGGTCATCTAGACGTCGTTCTTTCGACTGAAATGACTACCTTTACAAAAACGACTTGTAACTTATTTTTCCGACTAGAAACCTATACTTTTTTTGTTTAGATTCATAAAATAGAGTTCAATATGAAACCATAGCAATTTGATTCACTCAAAACGGATTTAAAATGAAGAAGTTATGGGTAAAACAAGATTGGATAATTTTTCTCATTTTAGCTACGTGAAAATTGGTAACAAATCTATTCCAACCATAACTTAATCAACTTGTATTATATATTATGTAATCTTGAGATACCATAGACACGTATACAATGTTTCGACCTATCATGTCGACACATCTATATATATTTCGGAACAACCATAGACACTCTATATGTGAATGTTGGAGTTAGCTATACAGGGTTGAGGTTGATTCCAAAATATATATAGTTTGAGTTGTGATCAATACTGAGATACGTATACACTGGGTCGTGGATTGATTCAAGATAATATTTATCGATTTATTTCTGTACATCTAACTGTGGACAACTAGTTGTAGGTTACTAACGAGGACAGCTGACTTAATAAACTTAAAACATCAAAATATATTAAAAGTGTTGTAAATATATTTTGAACATACTTTGATATATATGTATATATTGTTATAGGTTCGTGAATCAACCAGTGGCCAAGTCTTACTTCCCGACGAAGTAAAAATCTGTGAAAGTGAGTTATAGTCCCACTTTTAAAATCTAATATTTTTGGGATGAGAATACATGCAGGTTTTATAAATGATTTACAAAATAGACACAAGTACGTGAAACTACATTCTATGGTTGAATTATCGAAATCGAATATGCCCCTTTTTATTAAGTCTGGTAATCTAAGAATTAGGGAACAGACACCCTAATTGACGCGAATCCTAAAGATAGATCTATTGGGCCTAACAAACCCCATCCAAAGTACCGGATGCTTTAGTACTTCGAAATTTATATCATATCCGAAGGGTGTCCCGGAATGATGGGGATATTCTTATATATGCATCTTGTTATTGTCGGTTACCAGGTGTTCACCATATGAATGATTTTTATCTCTATGTATGGGATGTGTATTGAAATATGAAATCTTGTGGTCTATTGTTACGATTTGATATATATAGGTTAAACCTATAACTCACCAACATTTTTGTTGACGTTTTAAGCATGTTTATTCTCAGGTGATTATTAAGAGCTTCCGTTGTCGCATACTTAAATAAGGACAAGATTTGGAGTCCATGCTTGTATCATATTGTGTAAAAACTGCATTCAAGAAACTTATTTTGTTGTAACATATTTGTATTGTAAACCACTATGTAATGGTCGTGTGTAAACAGGATATATTAGATTATCATTATTTGATAATCTTAGTAAAGCTTTTTAAACCTTTATTGATGAAATAAAGGTTATGGTTTGTTTAAAAATGAATGCAGTCTTTGAAAAACGTCTCATATAGAGGTCAAAACCTCGCAACGAAATCAATTAATATGGAACGTTTTTAATCAATAAGAACGGGACATTTCAATATACCAATAGTACATACATCTAAAAGCTGTGTATTGTACGAGTACGAATACGGGTGCATACGAGTAGAATTGTTGATGAAACTGAACGAGGATGTAATTGTAAGCATTTTTGTTAAGTAGAAGTATTTTTATAAGTGTATTGAAGTCTATCAAAAGTGTATAAATACATATTAAAACACTACATGTATATACATTTTAACTGAGTCGTTAAGTCATCGTTAGTCGTTACATGTAAGTGTTGTTTTGAAACCTTTAGGTTAACGATCTTGTTAAATGTTGTTAACCCAATGTTTATAATATCAAATGAGATTTTAAATTATTATATTATCATGATATTATCATATATGAATATCTCTTAATATGATATATATACATTAAATGTCTTTACAACGATAATCGTTACATATATGTCTCGTTTAAAAATCATTAAGTTAGTAGTCTTGTTTTTACATATGTAGTTCATTGTTAATATACTTAATGATATGTTTACTTATCATAGTATCATGTTAACTATATATATATCCATATATATGTCATCATATAGTTTTTACAAGTTTTAACGTTCGTGAATCACCGGTCAACTTGGGTGGTCAATTGTCTATATGAAACATATTTCAATTAATAAAGTCTTAACAAGTTTGATTGCTTAACATGTTGGAAACATTTAATCATGTAAATATCAATCTCAATTAATATATATAAACATGGAAAAGTTCGGGTCACTACATAGAACAGCATAGCAACCTTTTCTTATTAGTTTTTGTGCCTTCAAATTACTAATAAGATGTAGCTTCGTGTTCCCCTTTTCTCCGTACACCATTAAGGGTTTTCCTTTTTCTCGTATAATGCGAATTGCATTTTTGTAACAAACGATCTCTGCTTTCACTTCTTTCAACCAGTCCATACCGATTATCACATCAAAACTCCCTAACTCTACTGGTATCAAATCAATCTTAAATATTTCGCTAACCAGTTTAATTTCTCGATTCCGACATATATTATCTGCTGAAATTAATTTACCATTTGCTAATTCGAGTAAAAATTTACTATCCAAAGGCGTCAATGGACAACTTAATTTAGCACAAAAATCTCTACTCATATAGCTTCTATCCGCACCCGAATCAAATAAAACGTAAGCAGATTTATTGTCAATAAGAAACATACCCGTAACAAGCTCCGGGTCTTCCTGTGCCTCTGCCGCATTAATATTGAAAACTCTTCCGCGGCCTTGTCCATTCGTGTTCTCCTGGTTCGGGCAATTTCTAATAATGTGGCCCGGTTTTCCACATTTATAACAAACTACATTGGCATAACTTGCTCCGACACTACTTGCTCCGCCATTACTCATTCCGACACCATTTGTTCCTTTCGTTCTATTTACCCCTGGTCCGTAAACCTCACACTTCGCCGCGCTATGACCATTTCTTTTACACTTGTTGCAAAATTTGGTGCAGAACCCCGAGTGATACTTTTCACACCTTTGGCATAGCTGCTTCTGATTGTTGTTGTTGTTGCGGTTATTATTGTTGTAGTTACTGTTGTTGTTGTTGTTGTTGTTGTTGTTGTTGGGCCGTTTGTTGTAGTTGCGATTGATGTTGCGATTGTTGGGATAATTGTTGCGATTATTGTTGTAATTGCTGTTGTTGCTGTATTGGTGATTCTTATCACCGTTTTCCTCTCACTTTCTTTTGACTTGCTTTACATTGACCTCTTCAGCAGTCTGTTCTTTAATTCTTTCTTCAATCTGGTTCACTAGTTTGTGAGCCATTCTACATGCCTGTTGTATGGAGGCGGGCTCGTGTGAACTTATATCTTCTTGGATTCTTTCCAGTAATCCTTTCACAAACGCGTCGATCTTCTCTTCCTCATCTTCGAATGCTCCCGGACACAATAGGCACAATTCTGTGAATCGTCTTTCGTACGTGGTAATATCAAATCCTTGGGTTCGTAACCCTCTAAGTTCTGTCTTGAGCTTATTGACCTCGGTTCTGGGACGGTACTTCTCGTTCATCAAGTGCTTGAATGCTGACCATGGTAGTGCGTACGCATCGTCTTGTCCCACTTGCTCTAGATAGGTATTCCACCATGTTAACGCAGAACCTGTGAAGGTATGCGTAGCGTACTTTACTTTGTCCTCTTCAGTACACTTACTTATGGCAAACACCGATTCGACCTTCTCGGTCCACCGTTTCAATCCGATCGGTCCTTCGGTTCCATCAAATTCCAAAGGTTTGCAGGCAGTGAACTCTTTGTAGGTGCATCCTACACGATTTCCTGTACTGCTAGATCCAAGGTTATTGTTGGTATGTAGCGCAGCCTGTACTGCGGCTATGTTTGAAGCTAGAAAAGTACGGAATTCCTCTTCATTCATATTCACGGTGTGTCGAGTAGTCGGTGCCATTTCCTTCAAAATAGTCAAATGGAATAAGTTAATCATACAGAATATTAAGAGTAGTTAATAGTATTTCATAGCATAATATGAACTCATTTATAAAAGCTTTTTCTTCATATTAGCGTTTTATAAGTTTAAATTCGGGTAGTACCTACCCGTTAAGTTCATACTTAGTAGCTAATATACAATTCAACTACTACAATTCTATATGAAAAACTGATTATAATAATATTTCGCGTTCAAACTTTTATACAATATTTTACAAACTTACAATACCGCTTATTTTACATATAGCATGAAATATAGCACACAATAAATTTGATACAAGATGGTTGTGAAGATAATTCTAGCTAGTACACAAGTCGTTCAGCAAAGGCAATAAAGACACGTAATTCATACGTCCAGAAACAAGTCATGCATTCTGGTTTTACTAGGATTACTTCCCATCCTTGGTCTTGTGGAACATAACCGTTATGGCCGTTGATAAGACAGCGTGTTGTAACTTCGTCAAAGGGACGAGGGTTACGTAATGTCCAACAGTCCCGTAACAATCTAAAAACCTCATTTCTTACCCCAATTACCGACTCCGTCACTTGTGGAAACGTTTTGTTTAATAGTTGTAGCCCGATGTTCTTGTTCTCACTTTGGTGAGAAGCGAACATTACTAATCCGTAAGCATAACATGCTTCTTTATGTTGCATGTTAGCCGCTTTTTCTAAATCACGAAGTCCAATATTCGGATACATTGAGTCAAAATAATTTCTTAACCCGTTGCGTAAAATAGCATTTGGGTTCCCCGCAATATATGCGTCAAAGTAAACACATCGTAACTTATGGATTTCCCAATGTGATATCCCCCATCTTTCGAACGAAAGCCTTTTATAAACCAAGGCATTCTTGGAACGTTCTTCGAATGTCTTACAAACTGATCTCGCCTTAAATAGTTGTGCCGAAGAATTCTGACCGACTCTAGACAAGATTTCATCAATCATGTCTCCGGGTAGGTCTGTTAAAATATTGGGTTGTCTATCCATTTTGTGTTTTTATACTGTAAAATAGACAAGAGTTAGATTCATAAAAAAAATACTTATTAATACAAGCAATTTTTACATATATCATAAAGCATAAGCACACTATATTACATATATTACACCACACGAATACAACTATCTTATTCCGACTCGCTTGTTTCTTCTTCTTCGGTTTTGGTTCGTTTTGCCAAGTTTTTAGGGATATATGATGTTCCCCTAATACGAGCCGTCGTTTTCCACATTGGTTTAGAAAAACCTGGTGGTTTAGAGGTTCTCGGGTCATTGTTACAACTTAAGGACTTCGGGGGTTGACGATACATATAAAGTTCATCGGGGTTGGAATTAGATTTCTCTATTTTTATGCCCTTTCCCTTATTATTTTCTTTTGCCTTTTTATATTCAGTTGGGGTAATTTCTATAACATCATTGGAATTCTCGTCGGAATCTGATTCATCGGAGAATTGGTAATCCTCCCAATATTTTGCTTCCTTGGCGGAAACACCATTGACCATAATTAACCTTGGTCGGTTGGTTGAGGATTTTCTTTTACTTAACCGTTTTATTATTTCCCCCACTGGTTCTATTTCTTCATCCGGTTCCGATTCTTCTTTCGGTTCCGATTCTTCTTCCGGTTCCGACTCTTCTTCCGGTTCCTCTTCGGGAACTTGTGAATCAGTCCACGAATCATTCCAATTTACATTTGACTCTTCATTATTATTAGGTGAGTCAATGGGACTTGTTCTAGAGGTAGACATCTATCATATAATATCAAACGCGTTAAGAGATTAATATATCACATAATATTCACATGTTAAAAATATATAGTTTCCAACAAAATTTGTTAAGCAATCATTTTTCAAGTAAACACGGTCAAAGTCCAGACTCACTAATGCATCCTAACAAACTCGATAAGACACACTAATGCAAAATTCTGGTTCTCTAAGACCAACGCTCGGATACCAACTGAAATGTCCCGTTCTTATTGATTAAAAACGTTCCATTTTAATTGATTTCGTTGCGAGGTTTTGACCTCTATATGAGACGTTTTTCAAAGACTGCATTCATTTTAAAACAAACCATAACCTTTATTTCATCAATAAAGGTTTAAAAAGCTTTACGTAGATTATCAAATAATGATAATCTAAAATATCCTGTTTACACACGACCATTACATAATGGTTTACAATACAAATATGTTACAACAAAATAAGTTTCTTGAATGCAGTTTTTACACAATATCATACAAGCATGGACTCCAAATCTCGTCCTTATTTAAGTATGCGACAGCGGAAGCTCTTAATAATCACCTGAGAATAAACATGCTTAAAACGTCAACAAAAATGTTGGTGAGTTATAGGTTTAACCTATATATATCAAATCATAATAATAGACCACACGATTTCATATTTCAATATACATCCCATACATAGAGATAAAAATCATTCATATGGTGAACACCTGGTAATCGACATTAACAAGATGCATATATAAGAATATCCCCATCATTCCGGGACACCCTTCGGATATGATATAAATTTCGAAGTACTAAAGCATCCGGTACTTTGGATGGGGCTTGTTGGGCCCGATAGATCTATCTTTAGGATTCGCGTCAATTAGGGTGTCTGTTCCCTAATTCTTAGATTACCAGACTTAATAAAAAGGGGCATATTCGATTTCGATAATTCAACCATAGAATGTAGTTTCACGTACTTGTGTCTATTTTGTAAATCATTTATAAAACCTGCATATATTCTCATCCCAAAAATATTAGATTTTAAAAGTGGGACTATAACTCACTTTCACAGATTTTTACTTCGTCGGGAAGTAAGACTTGGCCACTGGTTGATTCACGAACCTATAACAATATATACATATATATCAAAGTATGTTCAAAATATATTTACAACACTTTTAATATATTTTGATGTTTTAAGTTTATTAAGTCAGCTGTCCTCGTTAGTAACCTACAACTAGTTGTCCACAGTTAGATGTACAGAAATAAATCGATAAATATTATCTTGAATCAATCCACGACCCAGTGTATACGTATCTCAGTATTGATCACAACTCAAACTATATATATTTTGGAATCAACCTCAACCCTGTATAGCTAACTCCAACATTCACATATAGAGTGTCTATGGTTGTTCCGAAATATATATAGATGTGTCGACATGATAGGTCGAAACATTGTATACGTGTCTATGGTATCTCAAGATTACATAATATACAATACAAGTTGATTAAGTTATGGTTGGAATAGATTTGTTACCAATTTTCACGTA
The DNA here is from genome assembly GCF_046630445.1 of Rutidosis leptorrhynchoides. NCBI lineage: Eukaryota > Viridiplantae > Streptophyta > Magnoliopsida > Asterales > Asteraceae > Rutidosis > Rutidosis leptorrhynchoides. Next base: position 24,029,871 of record NC_092334.1, on the reverse strand, counting down.
GCTAAAATGAGAAAAATTATCCAATCTTGTTTTACCCATAACTTCTTCATTTTAAATCCGTTTTGAGTGAATCAAATTGCTATGGTTTCATATTGAACTCTATTTTATGAATCTAAACAGAAAAGGTATAGGTTTATAGTATGAAAAATAAGTTACAAGTCGTTTTTGTAAAGGTAGTCATTTCAGTTAAAAGAACGACGTCTAGATGACCATTTTAGAAAACATACTTCCACTTTGAGTTTAACCATAATTTTTGGATATAGTTCCATGTTCATAATAAAAATCATTTTCTAAGAATAACAACTTTTAAATCAAAGTTTATCATAGTTTTTAATTAACTAACCCAAAACAGCCCGCGGTGTTACTACGACGGCGTAAATCCGGTTTTACGGTGTTTTTTCGTGTTTCCAGGTTTTAAATCATTAAGTTAGCATATCATATAGATATAGAACATGTGTTTAGTTGATTTTAAAAGTCAAGTTAGAAGGATTAACTTTTGTTTGCGAACAAGTTTAGAATTAACTAAACTATGTTCTAGTGATTACAAGTTTAAACCTTCGAATAAGATAGCTTTATATGTATGAATCGAATGATGTTATGAACATCATTACTACCTTAAGTTCCTTGGATAAACCTACTGGAAAATAGAAAAATGGATCTAGCTTCAACGGATCCTTGGATGGCTCGAAGTTCTTGAAGCAGAATCATGACACGAAAACAAGTTCAAGTAAGATCATCACTTGAAATAAGATTGTTATAGTTATAGAAATTGAACCAAAGTTTGAATATGATTATTACCTTGTATTAGAATTATAACCTACTGTAAGAAACAAAGATTTCTTGAGGTTGGATGATCACCTTACAAGATTGGAAGTGAGCTAGCAAACTTGAAAGTATTCTTGATTTTATGAAACTAGAACTTTTGAAATTTATGAAGAACACTTAGAACTTGAAGATAGAACTTGAGAGAGATCAATTAGATGAAGAAAATTGAAGAATGAAAGTGTTTGTAGGTGTTTTTGGTCGTTGGTGTATGGATTAGATATAAAGGATATGTAATTTTGTTTTCATGTAAATAAGTCATGAATGATTACTCATATTTTTGTAATTTTATGAGATATTTCATGCTAGTTGCCAAATGATGGTTCCTACATGTGTTAGGTGACTCACATGGGCTGCTAAGAGCTGATCATTTCAGTGTATATACCAATAGTGCATACATCTAAAAGCTGTGTATTGTACGAGTACGAATACGGGTGCATACGAGTAGAATTGTTGATGAAACTGAACGAGGATGTAATTGTAAGAATTTTTGTTAAGTAGAAGTATTTTGATAAGTGTCTTGAAGTCTTTCAAAAGTGTATGAATACATATTAAAACACTACATGTATATACATTTTAACTGAGTCGTTAAGTCATCGTTAGTCGTTACATGTAAATGTTGTTTTGAAACCTTTAGGTTAACGATCTTGTTAAATGTTGTTAACCCAATGTTTATAATATCAAAAGAGATTTTAAATTATTATATTATCATGATATTATAATGTACGAATATCTCTTAATATGATATATATACATTAAATGTCGTTACAACGATAATCGTTACATATATGTCTCGTTTCAAAATCATTAAGTTAGTAGTCTTGTTTTTACATATGTAGTTCATTGTTAATATACTTAATGATATGTTTACTTATCATAATATCATGTTAACTATATATATAACTATATATATGTCATCATATAGTTTTTACAAGTTTTAACGTTCGTGAATCACCGGTCAACTTGGGTGGTCAATTGTCTATATGAAACCTATTTCAATTAATCAAGTCTTAACAAGTTTGATTGCTTAACATGTTGGAAACATTTAATCATGTAAATATCAATATCAATTAATATATATAAACATGGAAAAGTTCGGGTCACTACACATGATGATGGTACTGTGAATTATCACATTTCATTAGAAACTCAACATGACTTACTGTAATATAATGACATTGATCAAGTGTCATTATATTATACTAATCCATGCTTCAGTTTCCAACACTACTTCAAAACATTCATATTTTAAATTCGGAGGTTTCAGAATTTAGAAACTAACACAGTCTCTTTTATGTTGTAACGCAGATATTACGGAGAGGTAAATGATCCCAGATAAGAAAAATTGTGAAAATATCTTCAGAAATATTGAGGATATTTATAATGAAAATACGATGATACCTTATAATATCTAAGATATGATGATGATAAAGAATATCATCTGGAAAGGTTTAGAATAAGGAGTAAGGTGTTTGCTAACAATTTCAGCAGACACTGAATCATTTGGATCCTTTGAAGTCAAACTTATTCTTTGTGATTGGTTCACGGCCTTTATAGTTTCGCATAGTCTACTTTTCGGTGCTAAATTTTCTATTGAGCGTTTCCAACTTTTGGCCATTAAGACCATCTACAACATGCTGCTTCGTCAGCATTTTCAAAGTTAACGGATCTGGGTCATTAGTTATCAAACCGAGGTGGTTTCAGGAGATTTATGTTTTTAGATGATTAAACGCTGATGGTAATATGATGGAATATAAAAGGTTCTCCGGTAACGATGAGGAAAGCTAATCATATAAAGTTATAATAAGGTTGATTCGAACGAAAAATCGAAGTTGGCTTGCTGGAGTTGTGACAAAATTGGCTACTTTGAAAAGAAATCATAAGGTTGTTTTTGCTAATAAATGCTAAGGAATTTAAAACAGGTACATGTTAAACTATGAATTTGGGTTCGAGAGTTTTTCAGGGGTATAAATCTTTTCTTCCGTAGATGAAGTGCGGTTGGTTCATCCTCCCGATCGAGATGTTTTCGAAAATCATAAAAGATTTGAACGCGAATTGTAATTGTCGAGGTACAAATAAGGTTTAAGATGAAATCAAGTGGCAAACTTGAAGAATTGTTTAGTTTCATATGTTATAATCAATATTTTAATTCATTTTAACTATCCAAAGTTAGCAGTCCTATTGTCCAATAGTCCAATTATATTCATATATATTTTAATATATAATATTCGAATTAATTAATACGTATCGTGACCCATGTACCGGTCTCAGTATTGATCACAACTCAAACCATATATATTTTGGAATCAACTCCAACCCTGTATAGCCAACTCCCACATTCACATATAGAGTGTCTATGGTTGTTCCGAAATATATGTACAGATGGGTCGATATGATAGGTCGAAACCTTGTACACATGTCCCGTTATTTAAAGTACGTAAATGTAAATAACAGAAATAAAATTGCGATATATAAAATGTAATACGGAATTAACAGTTAGCTGGGAACAGTTAGCTGCGAACAGTTAGCGTGGAATCTTAACAATATTTCAATTAGTTAATCCGTTTGTTTCTAACAAATTTTATTTGTCCAATATTTTCTTCGTTATGCCACTTGTTGAATTTTGATAGATCAAAATCTAAATATGTAATTTGAATGGAAATGGTTATTCTGTGATGAACGGATACGTATATCGGTGGTTGTAAGTAGGATAGTAAATGACCATTGATTCAGATTCAAAGAATGTACGGTGTAACTTATTAATGTGAAATCTAAATATTCCTCGGGTACTACCTACCCGTTAAAATATTTTCATCATTAATAATTTGTACGAAAGAATTTTTAATTACAATCTTTATAAAAATATACCTGCATATATATTTTCTTCGAATGTAATTATGAATTTAATGAGTCACTAAGATATTAAACTCATTTGATTTTTCGTTTAGAATTAGAGTACATAATCTTTAAAACATTAAAGATTACATAATCGCCATGTAGAACAAAAATAAATGATGTAGTACAATACGTAGAACGATGATAATCGATGTGGAACGATATGTAGAGCGAAGATCATACTCGAAGTACAGATGGTGATATTGAGGCGTGTGATGTTGATATCCGAGGTACAAATTGTGATGTTGAGGTTTAGGATGCGGTGGTGATTGGGAGTGATAAGGGTACTGTTGGTGTTGATGATGGTGGTACAGATTATGCTGCTGGTGCTGCTGCTGTTGTTTGCAACCTTCGCACTATGTCCTCCAAAGCCGTCACGCGAGCGCGAAGTTCATTAACTTCTGCTAGTACACCGGGATGATTGGTGGTTGGAGTGAGCGAATGAACAAGATCTGAAATATGGGATAGTATATAATTGTGACGAGATACTCTAGAAATGAGAGAGAAAATGGTTTCTCGAACAGGTTCGCCGGTAAGTGCTTCAGGTTCATCGCTAAGAGGGCAATTTGGTGGATGGAAAGGATCTTCGATGTGGAATGATCTTCGGATATCAGATGATATTCTAGCTATATAGAATATCTATATATATAATACTAAAGATTTCGTAGACTACAGAGGAACCTACAGCATATGTCAGGCAAGTCTACAGATGCGCTAAGATATGAATTTTGTCTATACACTATCAATGCAGTAAACGCAGTAAGACGTGTCTAGACTTTTGAATGATAAGCAGGCAATTCCCTAAGGATGATAAGTAGATGATTTCCGACAAGATATGATAAGCAAAACTTTTGACATGTAGACACGGTCAAAGTCCAGACTCATTAATGTATCCTAACAACTATCAGTTAGACACACTAATGCAAGACCTGGTTCACTAAGACCACCGCTCTGATACCAACTGAAAGGACCGCTACTAATCCATCCGGACGAAGTCCTTAACATTTGGTCCCATTGCGATGATCGACTCCAAGTAATGTCCTTAAAATGAGCAAATGCACAGCGGAAGACTTAATTCGTACCTGAGAATAACATGCTTTAAAATGTCAACATAAAGTTGGTGAGATATATAGGTTTGATGCTAGCAGTGTTATAACTATGGACCACAAGATTTCATATATTTAAACATAATACACTCGCAAGTGTATGTAAAAGTAGTTGAGCACTTGGTAACCATACTTAACATTTAAATCATCGCAGCATATTCTTAAATAATCACTACACCGTACCAAGTGTAGTATACAGAAACGAAGTACTGTGCAACCGTTTAAAACTGGTCGTCCAGCCCGGTTGGGGTTGTCAGGCCCGATAGATCTATCAACAGGATTCGCGTTTACATTCCTCATGTAAATATTAGCTACCAAGTATAAAGAAATATGCCATGGTACAACTCAACATAGAATTTATTTTTGATCACTTGTGTCCATAACGTAAATCATAAAATGAATGTATTCTCATCCCAAAATATTTAAAGTTCAAGAGAGACTATATACTCACCATACTGTATTTTGTAGTAAAAATACATATAACATCATTGAACAATGTAAGGTTGGCCTTGGATTCACGAACCTAGATCATTCATATATATTAAAACATATAGTTGTAATCAAACAAGTTTATATATTTATTTTATTAATACTTATTATTTTAATAATTTATTAACTATATTCATTTGTATATTTTATATACTTAAATATATATATCAATTTAAAGTATATGTTAAGTTATTTACTTTAAATATTCTGTTTTGATGTTTTGAAGTATTAACTCACGTATTAAAAACTTAATATATATTTATCTTCAATCTTTGAAATAAGTTCTTAACATAATTTAAAATAAATAGATTATCAATGTTTCTATAAAAATAATTTTTTTTTTGTGTGTTAGTAATAATAATCATAAAATAATAATATTAGTATTAATATTAATAATTGTAATATTAATTATAGTGTTTATATAGAAATTCTAATAATAATAATAATAATAATAATAATAATAATAATAATAATAATTATAATAATAATAATAACAAAAATAGAAATGGTTACCTCAAAGAATGGTTTTCAGAAAAAGATTGTCCCTGCCCGGACTCGAACCCACGACCTATCATTTAACGATCATGCTACTAAACCATTGAACCATAAAACTATTCGTGTTTTCATATGCTCGGTTAATTATTTATTGTGTCCGAACAGTTTCCTATTATTCAAACCCAAATCATCATTTTCATTATTTTAACCGTATCATCTTATCATAATCATGATCATAGTCATAATCATAACATAATCATGATTATATCATATTCATATCATAATCATATCATCTCCTAATTAATATCATAATCGTTCACGATTAATATCCTCATCTTCATAAACTATTATCGAATCATCATCGTCAATTCTTAATCTTATCAACTTAACATACAATCATCATCACAATAACATCTTTCCTTATCGACATCGTCTTCTTGGTTCGCGTTTAACAGAATTATATATATATGTACAGCTATTTCTTGTGACCATGTAAAAGTAGAAGCACAACCCAACAAACAATTTGGATTAAGTCACGGCCCAATATTATAACCATATTCTCGGTCCAATATTACTACGAGCCTATTATGATTTATTTGTAAATGACCCGTAACATAGCAGTCCCACTAGATTCAATATAATACATCGTTTCTTTTTTTAAAAAAAAATATCAAGTAGGGTTATGTGTTTAATTAAGTGTCGGCCACCAGGGAAAAGGAACAAAACGCCAAAGAATTTCAATTCAATCATTCTCGTGTCTGAATGGTTATCACAGAATTCGAAGCATACCGTAGAAATAAAGTTTGATGAAGGATGTCTGTGGTGGTATCGAGTTAAACAGAAACATTATAAGAAGAAGAAAAATGGTGTGTTGTACGGTTGTGGTTCAAAGAACAAAGAAGGTGATTCTAAATGGTGGTCTGCAGGTGGTTTAGGCTGAATGAAATAGAAAATATACAGTAGCAGAGAACTTGGTGGTTTTCGAAGGTATTTTGGGTTGGGTTGTGTTGGTGTTAGTTTTACGTTTGTTTCGTACAGAAACAACATAACTCAGCTGCAATTAATGGTAATTCGTGGGGATTGTTTGCAAACAGAAAACGCAAGCTGAACAGAAGGAATCAAGTGAGGGAGGAGAGGGATAGGTGATGGTGGCGTTTTGGGGTGGATTCACATAAAATCACAAATACAAATCATCATCTTCATCGTTAGGGTTATAGTACGCGTTTTGTAAATCCTCACTCCTTCCTTCTCGTTACAGTTGCAGGTTCTAATGGTGGTTTAGATGGTGGTTGTTCGGGTGTAGTTATTGGTTGGAACAGAATCATAATAGATGGTTTATAGTTGTTGCAAAGGTGCAGCTTTTCTCTCATTAATTGAAATAGAATAGAAGTGAAAGAGTGAGAGTGAGAGAGAGAGAGAGAGAGAGAAAACGGTTGCATACGGTGGTTGAGGGTGGAGGATGGTGTTGCAAGGAGGTTGAAGATGGTGATTATTGGTAGTGGAAGCTAGAACAATTTCTCACTTGTAAAGAATGATCGATAGTCTTATATTGCAGTTGTGTCGACCCAAAAATCACGGGCCAACAGGAGACAGATAAAAAAAAACAAGGCTGATAGAGATAGGAAGGAAAAAAATGTTAACCTGATTGTGATATATAATCAAACACGTATTACTTATCTGTTTATATGTGATTATAACAGTACTATGTATAACAGTATATATATCCGAATTATCTATATAATTATGTATATTTGATTTTATATCTTTTTATATATCTGTTTATATATTTATTGGTACTATATATCTGATTATGTATTGGTATAAAATATATCTATCTTTAGTATATTAATATCACAAATTATTAATTATGTAGTATTTGATAATTATATACATAAATACATATATTGAGTACATCATATTTATAAACATATTATAATATACATACTATGTACAGTAATCATATATACATTTAATTTACAAACATTTGTTCGTGAATCGACAGGCATGGTCAAAGGGCAAATGTATTTATGTAATTGTTCCAAAGTTTTCGAGACTCAATATTACAGATTTTGCTTATCGTGTCGAAAACATATAAAGATTAAGGTTTAAATTTGGTCAGAAATTTCCAGGTCATTACACCCAGGTATACTCGGAGGCCTTGTCGTTAATTCCAACGAATCTTAACAATAGGAATATTGCTTTGTTTCAAGCGTTTAACCTCACGATCAATAGCTTCCACAGGTTCTTCAATGAAATGTATTTTATCATCAATGCGGATATCATCCAAAGGAATAACAAATGTGTCATCAGCAAGACACTTTTTCAGATTCGAGACGTGAAATACGTCATGTACACTACTAAGCTCAGCAGGTAGTTCTAATCGATAAGCCACAAGACCAATTGTTTCAGTAATATTGAAAGGTCTAACAAAACACGGACTTAGTTTGCTTCTTTTACCAAAACGAAGAACGCCTTTCCAAGAGGATACTTTTAACATAACTTTATCACCGAATTGGAATTCTAAAGGTTTCCGACGATTATCAGCATAACCTTTTTGTCGGCTGTGGGCTGTTTCCAATCGTTTCTTAATATGCACGATCTTCTCGGTAGTTTCGTGAATAATTTCAGGACCAGTCAACTGTCTGTCCTCTAATTCATCCCAGAACAACGGGGATCTACATTTTCGTCCGTATAAGGCCTAAAAAGGTGCAGCCTTAATACTTGTGTGGTAACTGTTGTTGTAGGAAAATTCAGCCAAAGGCAAATGTCTATCCCAACCTTTGCCAAAATCGATAACGCACACACGAAGCATATCTTCCAATGTTTGAATGGTTCGTTCACTTTGACCATCGGTTTGTGGATGATAAGTTGTACTCATGTCAAGTTGAGTTCCAAGAGCAGATTGTAAGGATTTCCAGAATCTAGAAGTAAATCGACTATCGCGATCAGAAATGATAGAGATAGGAACTCCATGACGTGAGACAATCTCTTTAATATAAAGTTGTGACAATTTCTCCATTTTTTTCGGTTTCCTTGTTCGGTAAGGAATGAGCAGATTTAGTAAGACGATCAACTATGACCCAAATAGTATCATTGCCACTAGAAGTCTTGGGCAATTTAGTAATAAAGTCAATAGCGATACATTCCAAATAAAATTCTTTCACATTGTTACATTTTACTAAAGCCCGGGTGAATAGAATATCTAGTCTTATGTGCTTCATCCAAGACTAGTTCTCGAATTTTTCCGAAGATTGGGACCCAGATTCGGTTATTAAAATACCGTGTTCCATTTCCCTTGAGTTCAAGTTGACTTTCGAGACCTTTCAGTCTCTCGTGTTGGTCATTCTCTTCCTTCAATGCCTCAAGTTGTGCTTTGCGGATTTGAGACGTAAGATTCGTATGAATAACCATGTTTAAAGCTCAGACTCGAATCGGTTTGACATGATCCTTTTATTAAGGGCATCGGCACCTACATTTGCCTTACCGGGATGACACTTAAGCTCACAGCTGTACTCATTTAATAACTGGACCCATCGCCTTTGACTCATGTTCAGTTATTTTTCATCGAAGATGTGTTGAAGACTTTTATGATCGGTAAATACCGTGAATTTGATTTCATAGAGATAATGTCTCCACATCTTTAATGCGAATACCACAACTCCTAACTCCAGGTCATGTGTGGTATAGTTCTTCTCATGTTTCTTCAGTTGTCTAGATGCGTAAGCAATAACCTTGTTACCTTGCATCAAAATACATCTGAAACCTTGGTTCGACGCATCAAAATAGATTACAAAATCTTCGGTGCCATCAAGTAATGATAGAATCGGGGCTGTGGTCAATTTATCCTTTGGAATCTTAAATGCAGATTCCTATTCCTGTTCATCGGACCACTCAAACTTTTTCCCTTATGAGTTACTTTTGTGAGAGGTTTGGCTAGAATGGAAAAGTATATGTGATGTATGCGTATGTATATATTGATGTGTATATGTTCTGTAATGATATGAAGATGAAGGTGCAGCAAATATGATGATGAATATAAATCTGTTACGTTGTGCCAAAATTAGAAAGGTATAGGTTACATGAGGTTGAGAGCAAATGCTTATGTGTGTGAAGGTGTTTGGGTGTGTGGGATTATGATGGCTTAACTCACTAACTGAGAGGATGGTAAGTATTTACATCACATATTACCATGTACATTCAAGTGGATTAGGAGTAAAGTAGTAAAATCACACTCGGAATATTTTGGTCTTTTACTACTATAAATTATCTCATCAATAAACTTGGACCTAACAGAGAAACCAATAGGAAGATTCAAAAATCAATTGGATGGTAATGGCGGTGGGAATTATCGTGGAATTGATTTTTATTTTTTTGAAAGGGTGGAATTGAAAAATTACTATATCAATTTTCTAGATTTAATTTAAATTTGAATAATACTCCGTGCTAATTACGTTTTGTATAAGCTTATAAGGAATAGTCATTAACATGTGGATCATACTTCGAATGTATATAAAAAGAATTCAAATGGCCTAAAAATGCAGCATAACATTGCATAAACTCATAACATGCATATGCAAACTGTAGAAAAATAACTGAGTAGAGTATGCAGTTTTGCATAACTTTCGAAAACTAAGCTCATCTATTATTATCATTTATCTTCTCTTGTTTCAGATCTTCAACATCATATGCTCTCCAGCATCAACAATTTCATTGAACCACTTTACACTTCTCGTTGTCAACAATATATATCCCATTATCATTCCAAGTGGAGTTCCGCAACCATATCCCAACATCACCGCCTTCCTTGTAAATCTACTCTTTTCATCTCCATCTGCTTCGAACTGTAGTTTGAATGGCCTCGCACACTTCTTAGGCAAAGGGAGACCATAAAGTTTCTCATTAAATTCAAACGATTTCCCTTCAAACGTGTTGAACTGTGATCCGTGTGGAATGCGACCCACAAGATTGTTTTGAGAGAGATTTAAGAACTTGAGAAATGTCAAGTCGACAAGGATTCGAGGGATCTATCCAGTGAGTTAGTTCCAAGATAAGTCCAGTGATTCAATCTTGGATAGTTTCCCAAGACTAAGTGGGATTCGACCAATGAGATTGTTGTGTGATAAGTTAAGCTCTATCATTGAGGTAAGACTTTCGATATCGTTTGGAATCTCTCCTTCAAATTTATTGTTTATTAGATCAAGAATTGTGTACTCAACGAAATTTTTAGGAATAGATCGCTCCACTCCTTTCGACACTACAACAATCGAGTAATAGTGGCCACCGGATTCCAAATATCCGAGTTTTGTATTGTTTTCAGACACATTCTTCAATGCATTGAAATTTTGAAAATATTTTTGAGGTAGCTGGCCAACAAAGTCATTAAAAGATAAATCAAGAATTAGCAGACTTGGAAATTGAGATTCATCTATCGATGAGGTTTCAATGGGACCGCTAAGTCTGTTCGATTTAAGGATAAGAACTTGAAGTTTTGGAAGATCTCCTAACCAACCAGGGAATGATCCATTTAAATGGTTGTTTCCGATATCAAGTACTTTCAAAGACTGGCATTTTGACAACGAATGTGGAATCTCCCCTTCTAATAGATTTATTTTAAAAAATAGACCTTCTAACTGTCTGCAGTTCTCGAATACATTTGGAATAATTCCTTGAAAATGATTGTTTCCCAAATTAATCGTAACAGCAGAGACAGTAACGTTTCTCACACACGGTGGGGTCCTTGAATTGCATTGGACTGTAGATACAGAGTATGTAATCCCTCCCATGGACGTTGAGGCAAGCCTGTTATCGAGTTATTTGAGAGATATAAACCTAGCAGCCCTTTTCCACCAATCTCAACTGCCCATTCAGGAATGTCGCCTCGTATATGATTATTAGATAGATCTAAGTATGCAAGATCTTTCATGGCTCGTAAGGACTCAGGAAACACCTTTATGTTGCAAAAGTTCAGAAGTAAGATCTGAAGAAGACCGGGGTTGGCATAACGATTGACAGTATTAGTCAAGACAGAGAAACCACTACTGGAAATACCGAGGATGGTAAGGCTTGGGAGGTTTGATAACAATGGATCCAACTCCCATTCACCACTAAAATTATTAAATGAAAGGTCTAGGTAATTGATTTTGTTGAGTTGCCGAAACGTATGTAAAATGGGTCCTTCATCAAGTACATCAATCCGGCCATCAAACTGATTATGGCTGAGGGAAAGGGATTCTAATGATCGAAGAGGAAACGAATCAAACTGTATAGTTCCGGTGAACATATTGTAATCGAGTATTATCTTTTCTAAAGAAGTGAGATTTTTAAACCACAAGGGCAATGATCCATTTAGCATTATTTATGACAATACTAGAACAGAAAGTTTCTTAAGATTGACTAAGGATTTCGGAAGGGATCCCACCAAACCACATTCCGAGAGAGATAAGTATTTCAAAGACATGAGATGACCGATTGAATCAGGTATCTCTCCTGATAAATTGGTAGACGAGAGAGATAAAAACTCAAGACAAGTGATGGTGCTTGTGTTAATTGTAGGAAATGGACCTGTCAGATTAACGTTCCCTGATAAGTCAAGTTTTTGCAACTGTGGAAGATTGAAGATGTTACCAGGTAATTTTCCTTCCAAGGCAGTCGAACCAAGATTGAGTGTTTTCACAGTAGTGATTTTAAGGTAAGTAGGTAAAGACCAAAAGATGTTAACTCTAGCAAGATATAGGTGTTCCAAAGAAGTAGAAGTCTCAAGGAGATTGTTCAAAATGCAAGGTTCCATTTGTAAATCATACTTAAATCTCCCAGATAGATCAAGAGACTCCAATTTACTAAGAAGTGTGATCTCTGTTGGGACTCGACCCGACAAAATACAACCAGACATATTGAGATATTTAAGACTGTTAGAAAACCTGCCGATTTGAGGAGGAAGCCGAGAACCAGTAAAATCATTGAAAGCAAGGTTGAGACTCATAAGGTGAGGAAGATCGAAAAGGGAGGTGTTGGGATGGATAGAACCTTGTAGCATACCACAACTAAGGTCAAAACCAGTAACGTCACCCGTGGAGTGGTCGCAAGTGACTCCGTTCCAATTACAACAATATGTACTTATGTTCCAGTTCATCGTAATTGGATAGTAACTGGAACCAAGCCAATCTTGACATGGAGTATTTCCAGTTTCATAATTGATGGAAATATTAATGGAAGAAAGATTTTGCTTAAAATGAAGCAAAGCAAGACTTTGTGAACCAGAACATTTATGGGTGTTAATGGAAGAAGAATATGAGGAAGTGAAAGAAGAAAAAGAGATAATAAAAAATATAACAGAAATTAAGGATTTAAACTTTGGATATCTCATTTCTTTTTTTTCTTTTTTTTACTGGAAGTTGCTAATAACTATAAACATTCATTCTTGCTCAATATGTATATATATAATACTGACGATAATAATATTTCACCTAACCATCCCAAGATAGGCTAGTAGATGTAGACTATTATTGGACGGATCTTAGGTCGCTTGGATCGTATCTAGAGGCGGAAAACACTAGAGATGACTTAAACCGAGATTTGGGTCGTGTTGGGTTCGTATCGGTCAAACCTAGAGATGAATCTAGATTAGAACGAAGCCTAAACGATTAATTTTGGTGGTGATCGGTGTTAGGGATCAATGGAGATGAAAACTAGTCGACTAGGGTTAATGGAACGTGTAACCTCACAAAAGAGGCTTTAACCCGTATATATACTGCATACCAGACACAGTCGGTCGACTGAGTCACACAATCGGTCAAGTGTATGAACACACTCGGTCGACTGAGACACACAGTCGGTCGACTGAGTCACACAGTCGGTCGAGTGTGTGAACACACTCGGTCAACTGTGTATGCAGATTAACATATTGAATATTATTTAATTAAGCACACACAAATAAGAATGTAATCAATAGTCATACAATAACGTTGTTACATAGTTGAATGTATTAAATCAATAACGTAAACCACGGCTGGGGATTCATGCACCAACAAACTCCTCCTAAGACCTAGCCGTATTACAAAAATTTAACTATCAATCAGTAAAAGGATCAGCCACCCAGTTCTTCAAATAACAGAGTTTCACAACCCTGCAATACTGTTCAGCCTGCACACGATTTTCTGGGCGATAGAGTATCTTGTTGTAGTATAGGGTAAGCATATCCTCTTCACATCAATTTCTCAACCAGATTGAATCGAGAACCCTGACACTATCATTGACATCTCCTCCATCCTTATCTAACACAATAACCGCTTCCTCCGAGCGTTCATCATAATACCACCAACGAAAACGAGGGCTGAAGTGCTGCGACATTTTCTTCAAAGGAACCTTTCGCATATACTTCACAGGTCGATACTTGACTATCTTCCTTCTTATGCCCGTTTACTTGTTTGTCCTGTAGGAGATCTTTGGAAATTGTGGTCGAAAACCAACGAATTTAGGTGACCGAAATGATCTCCTTATCATACGAACCAAAAGGTCAGGAGTACCAGCATAATCCCGATACAACATCTTAAGCCTAGCAACCTGCATGAATTCAAAATATGGTAACGAAGTGAAATCGTGTGCATATCTGATGTAATTCACTCCATATTCTTTCTTTATCGCGTAAATATCGAACTCTTTGATGTAGGCCCAAGCAATTATCTTTCCTTTAGCATGCAAACTCTCACAATGTTCAATGAACTTCAAAAATTGAGGCTCAACCTCAGGTTTCATCACATACTTACGAATTCGCATTGAAATCTTCCATTCTTCTTCCAGTACATCTACCTTTTCTTTATTAATCTTCACCGGCAAAAACCCTTCCTACAACACACTTTCTCGTTCTATCTGTTCTTTCTATTCACATTTTCTATTCAAATGCTCATCGTTCATTTGAAAATAATCAGTAAAAGTTGAAAGATTATCATCAGCAAAACCTTCATAACATGGATATGGCTCTGTCGGCTCATCCTCAATTATTACCTCATCAAAACTGTTATCACTCTCATCAACAGCATCAGAATCACTTAAATGCTCATCAAACTTATGTGCCCCTGAAGTTGAGGCTTTTGATGCAGCGTCAGCAGATTCCTTAGCTTCTTGTTCTAGATGCTCCATCAATTCCTGTTCAGTCTCGGTTAGATCTGGAGGGATCTCCCCTTCTTCTAAATCATCATAAACAGCAGAGTGATTAAGTCGATCCTGCATAGCTAAAAACTCAGATACAGTTATAACTTGAAGTGAACTTATGTACAGTGGGTTATGTAGTGACCCGAACTTTTCCATGTTTATATATATTAATTGAGATTGATATTTACATGATTAAATGTTTCCAACATGTTAAGCAATCAAACTTGTTAAGACTTGATTAATTGAAATAGGTTTCATATAGACAATTGACCACCCAAGTTGACCGGTGATTCACGAACGTTAAAACTTGTAAAAACTATATGATGACATATATATGGATATATATATATATAGTTAACATGATACTATGATAAGAAAACATATCATAAAGTATATTAACAATGAACTACATATGTAAAAACAAGACTACTAACTTAATGATTTTTAAACGAGACATATATGTAACGATTATCGTTGTAAAGACATTTAATGTATATATATCATATTAAGAGATATTCATACATGATAATATCATGATAATATAATAATTTAAAATCTCATTTGATATTATAAACATTGGGTTAACAACATTTAACAAGATCGTTAACCTAAAGGTTTCAAAACAACACTTACATGTAACGACTAAAGATGACTTAACGACTCAGTTAAAATGTATATACATGTAGTGTTTTAATATGTATTTATACACTTTTGAAAGACTTCAATACACTTATCAAAATACTTCTACTTAACAAAAATGCTTACAATTACATCCTCGTTCAGTTTCATCAACAATTCTACTGGTATGCACCCGTATTCGTACTCGTACAATACACAGCTTTTAGATGTATGTACTATTGGTATATACACTCCAATGATCAGCTCTTAGCAGCCCATGTGAGTCACCTAACACATGTGGGAACCATCATTTGGCAACTAGCATGAAATATCTCATAAAATTACAAAAATATGAGTAATCATTCATGACTTATTTACATGAAAACAAAATTACATATCCTTTATATCTAATCCATACACCAACGACCAAAAACACCTACAAACACTTTCATTCTTCAATTTTCTTCATCTAATTGATCTCTCTCAAGTTCTATCTTCAAGTTCTAAGTGTTCTTCATAAATTCCAAAAGTTCTAGTTTCATAAAATCAAGAATACTTTCAAGTTTGCTAGCTCACTTCCAATCTTGTAAGGTGATCATCCAACCTCAAGAAATCTTTGTTTCTTACAGTAGGTTATCATTCTAATACAAGGTAATAATCATATTCAAACTTTGGTTCAATTTCTATAACTATAACAATCTTATTTCAAGTGATGATCTTACTTGAACTTGTTTTCGTGTCATGATTCTGGTTCAAGAACTTCGAGCCATCCAAGGATCCATTGAAGCTAGATCCATTTTTCTCTTTTCCAGTAGGTTTATCCAAGGAAATTAAGGTAGTAATGATGTTCATAACATCATTCGATTCATACATATAAAGCTATCTTATTCGAAGGTTTAAACTTGTAATCACTAGAACATAGTTTAGTTAATTCTAAACTTGTTCGCAAACAAAAGTTAATCCTTCTAACTTGACTTTTAAAATCAACTAAACACATGTTCTATATCTATATGATATGCTAACTTAATGATTTAAAACCTGGAAACACGAAAAACACCGTAAAACCGGATTTACGCCGTCGTAGTAACACCGCGGGCTGTTTTGGGTTACTTAATTAAAAACTATGATAAACTTTGATTTAAAAGTTGTTATTCTGAGAAAATGATTTTTATTATGAACATGAAACTATATCCAAAAATTATGGTTAAACTCAAAGTGGAAGTATGTTTTCTAAAATGGTCATCTAGACGTCGTTCTTTCGACTGAAATGACTACCTTTACAAAAACGACTTGTAACTTATTTTTCCGACTATAAACCTATACTTTTTCTGTTTAGATTCATAAAATAGAGTTCAATATGAAACCATAGCAATTTGATTCACTCAAAACGGATTTAAAATGAAGAAGTTATGGGTAAAACAAGATTGGATAATTTTTCTCATTTTAGCTACGTGAAAATTGGTAACAAATCTATTCCAACCATAACTTAATCAACTTGTATTGTATATTATGTAATCTTGAGATACCATAGACACGTATACAATGTTTCGACCTATCATGTCGACACATCTATATATATTTCGGAACAACCATAGACACTCTATATGTGAATGTTGGAGTTAGCTATACAGGGTTGAGGTTGATTCCAAAATATATATAGTTTGAGTTGTGATCAATACTGAGATACGTATACACTGGGTCGTGGATTGATTCAAGATAATATTTATCGATTTATTTCTGTACATCTAACTGTGGACAACTAGTTATAGGTTACTAACGAGGACAGCTGACTTAATAAACTTAAAACATCAAAATATATTAAAAGTGTTGTAAATATATTTTGAACATACTTTAATATATATGTATATATTGTTATAGGTTCGTGAATCAACAGTGGCCAAGTCTTACTTCCCGACGAAGTAAAAATCTGTGAAAGTGAGTTATAGTCCCACTTTTAAAATCTAATATTTTTGGGATGAGAATACATGCAGGTTTTATAAATGATTTACAAAATAGACACAAGTACGTGAAACTACATTCTATGGTTGAATTATCGAAATCGAATATGCCCCTTTTTATTAAGTCTGGTAATCTAAGAATTAGGGAACAGACACCCTAATTGACGCGAATCCTAAAGATAGATCTATTGGGCCTAACAAACCCCATCCAAAGTACCGGATGCTTTAGTACTTCGAAATTTATATCATATCCGAAGGGTGTCCCGGAATGATGGGGATATTCTTATATATGCATCTTGTTATTGTCGGTTACCAGGTGTTCACCATATGAATGATTTTTATCTCTATGTATGGGATGTGTATTGAAATATGAAATCTTGTGGTCTATTGTTACGATTTGATATATATAGGTTAAACCTATAACTCACCAACATTTTGGTTGACGTTTAAAGCATGTTTATTCTCAGGTGAATATTAAGAGCTTCCGCTGTTGCATACTAAAATAAGGACAAGATTTGGAGTCCATGTTTGTATGATATTGTGTAAAAACTGCATTCAAGAAACTGATTTCGATGTAACATATTTGTATTGTAAACCATTATGTAATGGTCGTGTGTAAACAGGATATTTTAGATTATCATTATTTGATAATCTACGTAAAGCTTTTTAAACCTTTATTTATGAAATAAAGGTTATGGTTTGTTTTAAAAATGAATGCAGTCTTTGAAAAACGTCTCATATAGAGGTCAAAACCTCGCAACGAAATCAATTAATATGGAACGTTTTTAATCAATAAGAACGGGACATTTCAGTTGGTATCCGAGCGTTGGTCTTAGAGAATCAGAAAATTTGCATTAGTGTGTCTTATCGAGTTTGTTATGATGCATTAGTGAGTCTGGACTTCGACCGTGTTTTCTTTAAAAATGATTGCTTAACATTTTTGTTGGAAACTATATATTTTTAACATATGAATATTATGTGATATATTAATCTCTTAACGTGTTTGATATTATGTGATAGATGTCTACCTCTAGAACAAGTCCCATTGACTCACCTAATAATAATGAAGAGTCAAATGTAAATTGGAATGATTTGTGGACTGATTCACAAGTTCCCGAAGAGGAACCGGAAGAAGAGTCGGAACCGGAAGAAGAATCGGAACCGGAAGAAGAATCGGAACCGGATGAAGAAATAGAACCGGTGGGGGAAATAATAAAACGGTTAAGTAAAAGAAAATCCTCAACCAACCGACCAAAGTTAATTATGGTCAATGGTGTTTCCGCCAAGGAAGCAAAATATTGGGAGGATTACCAATTCTACGATGAATCGGATTCCGACGAGAATTCCGATGATGTTATAGAAATTACCCCAACTGAATTTAAAAAGGCAAAAGAAAATAATAAGGGAAAGGGCATAAAAATAGAGAAATCTAATTCCAACCCCGATGAACTTTATATGTATCGTCAACCCCCGAAGTCCTTAAGTTGTAACAATGACCCGGGAACCTCTAAACCACCAGGTTTTTCTAAACCAATGTGGACAACGGCGGCTCGTATTAGGGGAACATCATATATCCCTAGAAACTTGGCAAAACGAACCAAAACCGAAGAAGAAGAAACGAGCGAGTCGGAATAAGATAGTTGTATTCGTGTGGTGTAATATATGTAATATAGTGTTCTTATGCTTTATGATATATGTAAAAATTGCTTGTATTAATAAGTATTTTTTTTTTATGAAACTAACTCTTGTCTATTTTACAGTTTAAAAACACAAAATGGATAGACAACCCAATATTTTAAGAGACCTACCCGGAGACATGATTGATGAAATCTTGTCTAGAGTCGGCCAGAATTCTTCGGCACAACTATTTAAGGCGAGATCAGTTTGTAAGACATTCGAAGAACGTTCCAAGAATGTCTTGGTTTATAAGAGACTTTCGTTTGAAAGATGGGGGATATCACATTGGGAAACCCATAAGTTACGATGTGTTTACTTTGACGCATATATTGCGGGGAACCCAAATGCTATTTTACGCAACGGGTTAAGAAATTATTTTGACTCAATATATCCGAATATTGGACTTCGTGATTTAGAAAAAGCGGCTAACATGCAACATAAAGAAGCATGTTATGCTTACGGATTAGTAATGTTCGCTTCTCACCAAAGTGAGAACAAGAACATCGGGCTACAACTATTAAACAAAACGTTCCCACAAGTGACGGACTCGGTAATTGGGGTAAGAAATGAGGTTTTTAGATTATTACGGGACTGTTGGACATTACGTAACCCTCGTCCCTTTGATGACGTTACAACACGCTGTCTTATCAACGGCCATAACGGTTATGTTGCACAAGACCAAGGATGGGAAGTAGTCCTAGTAAAACCAGAATGCATGACTTGTTTCTGGACGTATGAATTACGTGTCTTTATTGCCTTTGCCGAACGACTTGTGTACTAGCTAGAATTGTCTTCACAACTATCTTGTATCAAAGTTATTGTGTGCTATATTTCATGCTTTATGTAAAATAAGCGGTATTGTAAGTTTGTAAAATATTGTATAAAAGTTTGAACGCGAAATATTATTACAATCAGTTTTTCATATAGAATTGTAGTAGTTGAATTGTATATTAGCTACTAAGTATGAACTTAACGGGTAGGTACTACCCGAATTTAAACTTATAAAATGCTAATATGAAGAAAAAGCTTTTATAAATGAGTTCATATTATGCTACGAAATACTATTAACTACTCTTAATATTCTGTATGATTAACTTGTTCCATTTGACTATTTTGAAGGAAATGGCACCGACTACTCGACACACCGTGAATATGAATGAAGAGGAATTCCGTACTTTTCTAGCTTCAAACATAGCCGCAGTACAGGCTGCGCTACATACCAACAATAACCTTGGATCTAGCAGTACAGGAAATCGTGTAGGATGCACCTACAAAGAATTCACTGCCTGCAAACCTTTGGAATTTGATGGAACCGAAGGACCGATCGGATTGAAACGGTGGACCGAGAAGGTCGAATCGGTGTTTGCCATAAGTAAGTGTACTGAAGAGGACAAAGTGAAGTACGCTACGCATACCTTCACAGGTTCTACGTTAACATGGTGGAATACCTATCTAGAGCAAGTGGGACAAGACGATGCGTACGCACTACCGTGGTCAGCATTCAAGCACTTGATGAATGAGAAGTACCGTCCCAGAACCGAGGTCAATAAGCTCAAGACAGAACTTAGAGGGTTACGAACCCAAGGATTTGATATTACCACGTACGAAAGATGATTCACAGAATTGTGCCTATTGTGTCCGGGAGCATTCGAAGATGAGGAAGAGAAGATCGACGCGTTTGTGAAAGGATTACTGGAAAGCATCCAAGAAGATATAAGTTCACACGAGCCCGCCTCCATACAACAGGCATGTAGAATGGCTCACAAACTCGTGAACCAAATTGAAGAAAGAATTAAAGAACAGACTGCTGAAGAGGCCAATGTGAAGCAAGTCAAAAGAAAGTGGGAGGAAAACGGTGATAAGAATCACCAATACAACAACAACAACAATTACAACAATAATCGCAACAATTATCCCAACAATCGCAACATCAATCGCAACTACAACAAACGGCCCAACAACAACAACAACAACAACAACAGCAACTACAACAATCATCTCAACAACAATAATAACCGCAACAACAACAACAATCAGAAGCAGCTATGCCAAAGGTGTGAAAAGTATCACTCGGGGTTCTGCACCAAATTTTGCAACAAGTGTAAAAGAAATGGTCTTAGCGCGGCGAAGTGTGAGGTCTACGGACCAGGGGTTAATAGAACGAAAGGAACAAATGGTGTCGGAACGAGTAATGGCGGAGCAAGTAGTGTCGGAGCAAGTTATGCCAATGTAGTTTGTTATAAATGTGGAAAACCAGGCCACATTATTAGAAATTGCCCGAACCAGGAGAACACGAATGGACAAGGCCGTGGAAGAGTTTTCAATATTAATGCGGCAGAGGCACAGGAAGACCCGGAGCTTGTTACGGGTACGTTTCTTATTGACAATAAATCTGCTTACGTTTTATTTGATTCGGGTGCGGATAGAAGCTATATGAGTAGAGATTTTTGTGCTAAATTAAGTTGTCCATTGACGCCTTTGGATAGTAAATTTTTACTCGAATTAGCAAATGGTAAATTAATTTCAGCAGATAATATATGTCGGAATCGAGAAATTAAACTGGTTAGCGAAACATTTAAGATTGATTTGATACCAGTAGAGTTAGGGAGTTTTGATGTGATAATCGGTATGGACTGGTTGAAAGAAGTGAAAGCGGAGATCGTTTGTTACAAAAATGCAATTCGCATTATACGAGAAAAAGGAAAACCCTTAATGGTGTACGGAGAAAAGGGCAACACGAAGCTACATCTTATTAGTAATTTGAAGGCACAAAAACTAATAAGAAAAGGTTGCTATGCTGTTCTAGCACACGTCGAGAAAGTACAAACTGAAGAAAAGAGCATCAATGATGTTCCCGTCGCAAAAGAATTTCCTGATGTATTTCCGAAAGAATTACCGGGATTACCCCCACATCGATCCGTTGAATTTCAAATAGATCTTGTACCAGGAGCTGCACCAATAGCTCGTGCTCCTTACAGACTCGCACCCAGCGAGATGAAAGAACTACAAAGCCAATTACAAGAACTTTTAGAGCGTGGTTTCATTCGACCAAGCACATCACCGTGGGGAGCTCCTGTTTTGTTTGTCAAGAAGAAAGATGGTACATTCAGGTTGTGTATCGACTACCGAGAGTTGAACAAACTTACCATCAAGAACCGCTACCCACTACCGAGAATCGACGACTTATTTGATCAACTACAAGGCTCGTCTGTTTATTCAAAGATTGACTTACGTTCCGGGTATCATCAAATGCGGGTGAAAGAAGATGATATTCCAAAGACTGCTTTCAGAACACGTTATGGTCATTACGAGTTTATGGTCATGCCGTTTGGTTTAACTAATGCACCAGCTGTGTTCATGGACCTTATGAACCGAGTGTGTGGACCATACCTTGACAAGTTTGTCATTGTTTTCATTGATGACATACTTATTTACTCAAAGAATGACCAAGAACACGGTGAACATTTGAGAAAGGTGTTAGAAGTATTGAGAAAGGAAGAATTGTACGCTAAGTTTTCAAAGTGTGCATTTTGGTTGGAAGAAGTTCAATTCCTCGGTCACATAGTGAACAAAGAAGGTATTAAGGTGGATCCGGCAAAGATAGAAACTGTTGAAAAGTGGGAAACCCCGAAAACTCCGAAACACATACGCCAGTTTTTAGGACTAGCTGGTTACTACAGAAGGTTCATCCAAGACTTTTCCAGAATAGCAAAACCCTTGACTGCATTAACGCATAAAGGGAAGAAATTTGAATGGAATGATGAACAAGAGAAAGCGTTTCAGTTATTGAAGAAAAAGCTAACTACGGCACCTATATTGTCATTACCTGAAGGGAATGATGATTTTGTGATTTATTGTGATGCATCAAAGCAAGGTCTCGGTTGTGTATTAATGCAACGAACGAAGGTGATTGCTTATGCGTCTAGACAATTGAAGATTCACGAACAAAATTATACGACGCATGATTTGGAATTAGGCGCGGTTGTTTTTGCATTAAAGACTTGGAGGCACTACTTATATGGGGTCAAAAGTATTATATATACCGACCACAAAAGTCTTCAACACATATTTAATCAGAAACAACTGAATATGAGGCAGCGTAGGTGGATTGAATTATTGAATGATTACGACTTTGAGATTCGTTACCACCCGGGGAAGGCAAATGTGGTAGCCGATGCCTTGAGTAGGAAGGACAGAGAACCCATTCGAGTAAAATCTATGAATATAATGATTCATAATAACCTTACTACTCAAATAAAGGAGGCGCAACAAGGAGTTTTAAAAGAGGGAAATTTAAAGGATGAAATACCCAAAGGATCGGAGAAGCATCTTAATATTCGAGAAGACGGAACCCGGTATAGGGCTGAAAGGATTTGGGTACCAAAATTTGGAGATATGAGAGAAATGGTACTTAGAGAAGCTCATAAAACCAGATACTCAATACATCCTGGAACGGGGAAGATGTACAAGGATCTCAAGAAACATTTTTGGTGGCCGGGTATGAAAGCCGATGTTGCTAAATACGTAGGAGAATGTTTGACGTGTTCTAAGGTCAAAGCTGAGCATCAGAAACCATCAGGTCTACTTCAACAACCCGAAATCCCGGAATGGAAATGGGAAAACATTACCATGGATTTCATCACTAAATTGCCAAGAACTGCAAGTGGTTTTGATACTATTTGGGTAATAGTTGATCGTCTCACCAAATCCGCACACTTCCTACCAATAAGAGAAGATGACAAGATGGAGAAGTTAGCACGACTGTATTTGAAGGAAGTCATCTCCAGACATGGAATACCAATCTCTATTATCTCTGATAGGGATGGCAGATTTATTTCAAGATTCTGGCAGACATTACAGCAAGCATTAGGAACTCGTCTAGACATGAGTACTGCCTATCATCCACAAACTGATGGGCAGAGAGAAAGGACGATACAAACGCTTGAAGACATGCTACGAGCATGTGTTATTGATTTCGGAAACAGTTGGGATCGACATCTACCATTAGCAGAATTTTCCTACAATAACAGCTACCATTCAAGCATTGAGATGGCGCCGTTTGAAGCACTTTATGGTAGAAAGTGCAGGTCTCCGATTTGTTGGAGTGAAGTGGGGGATAGACAGATTACGGGTCCGGAGATTATACAAGAAACTACCGAGAAGATCATCCAAATTCAACAACGGTTGAAAACCGCCCAAAGTCGACAAAAGAGCTACGCTGACATTAAAAGAAAAGATATAGAATTTGAAATTGGAGAGATGGTCATGCTTAAAGTTGCACCTTGGAAAGGCGTTGTTCGATTTGGTAAACGAGGGAAATTAAATCCAAGGTATATTGGACCATTCAAGATTATTGATCGTGTCGGACCAGTAGCTTACCGACTAGAGTTACCTCAACAACTCGCGGCTGTACATAACACTTTCCACGTCTCGAATTTGAAGAAATGTTTTGCTAAAGAAGATCTCACTATTCCGTTAGATGAAATCCAAATCAACGAAAAACTTCAATTCATCGAAGAACCCGTCGAAATAATGGATCGTGAGGTTAAAAGACTTAAGCAAAACAAGATACCAATTGTTAAGGTTCGATGGAATGCTCGTAGAGGACCCGAGTTCACCTGGGAGCGTGAAGATCAGATGAAGAAGAAATACCCGCATCTATTTCCAGAAGATTCGTCAACACCTTCAACAGCTTAAAATTTCGGGACGAAATTTATTTAACGGGTAGGTACTGTAGTGACCCGAACTTTTCCATGTTTATATATATTAATTGAGATTGATATTTACATGATTAAATGTTTCCAACATGTTAAGCAATCAAACTTGTTAAGACTTGATTAATTGAAATAGGTTTCATATAGACAATTGACCACCCAAGTTGACCGGTGATTCACGAACGTTAAAACTTGTAAAAACTATATGATGACATATATATGGATATATATATATAGTTAACATGATACTATGATAAGAAAACATATCATAAAGTATATTAACAATGAACTACATATGTAAAAACAAGACTACTAACTTAATGATTTTTAAACGAGACATATATGTAACGATTATCGTTGTAAAGACATTTAATGTATATATATCATATTAAGAGATATTCATACATGATAATATCATGATAATATAATAATTTAAAATCTCATTTGATATTATAAACATTGGGTTAACAAAATTTAACAAGATCGTTAACCTAAAGGTTTCAAAACAACACTTACATGTAACGACTAACGATGACTTAACGACTCAGTTAAAATGTATATACATGTAGTGTTTTAATATGTATTTATACACTTTTGAAAGACTTCAATACACTTATCAAAATACTTCTACTTAACAAAAATGCTTACAATTACATCCTCGTTCAGTTTCATCAACAATTCTACTGGTATGCACCCGTATTCGTACTCGTACAATACACAGCTTTTAGATGTATGTACTATTGGTATATACACTCCAATGATCAGCTCTTAGCAGCCCATGTGAGTCACCTAACACATGTGGGAACCATCATTTGGCAACTAGCATGAAATATCTCATAAAATTACAAAAATATGAGTAATCATTCATGACTTATTTACATGAAAACAAAATTACATATCCTTTATATCTAATCCATACACCAACGACCAAAAACACCTACAAACACTTTCATTCTTCAATTTTCTTCATCTAATTGATCTCTCTCAAGTTCTATCTTCAAGTTCTAAGTGTTCTTCATAAATTCCAAAAGTTCTAGTTTCATAAAATCAAGAATACTTTCAAGTTTGCTAGCTCACTTCCAATCTTGTAAGGTGATCATCCAACCTCAAGAAATCTTTGTTTCTTACAGTAGGTTATCATTCTAATACAAGGTAATAATCATATTCAAACTTTGGTTCAATTTCTATAACTATAACAATCTTATTTCAAGTGATGATCTTACTTGAACTTGTTTTCGTGTCATGATTCTGCTTCAAGAACTTCGAGCCATCCAAGGATCCATTGAAGCTAGATCCATTTTTCTCTTTTCCAGTAGGTTTATCCAAGGAAATTAAGGTAGTAATGATGTTCATAACATCATTCGATTCATACATATAAAGCTATCTTATTCGAAGGTTTAAACTTGTAATCACTAGAACATAGTTTAGTTAATTCTAAACTTGTTCGCAAACAAAAGTTAATCCTTCTAACTTGACTTTTAAAATCAACTAAACACATGTTCTATATCTATATGATATGCTAACTTAATGATTTAAAACCTGGAAACACGAAAAACACCGTAAAACCGGATTTACGCCGTCGTAGTAACACCGCGGGCTGTTTTGGGTTACTTAATTAAAAACTATGATAAACTTTGATTTAAAAGTTGTTATTCTGAGAAAATGATTTTTATTATGAACATGAAACTATATCCAAAAATTATGGTTAAACTCAAAGTGGAAGTATGTTTTCTAAAATGGTCATCTAGACGTCGTTCTTTCGACTGAAATGACTACCTTTACAAAAACGACTTGTAACTTATTTTTCCGACTATAAACCTATACTTTTTCTGTTTAGATTCATAAAATAGAGTTCAATATGAAACCATAGCAATTTGATTCACTCAAAACGGATTTAAAATGAAGAAGTTATGGGTAAAACAAGATTGGATAATTTTTCTCATTTTAGCTACGTGAAAATTGGTAACAAATCTATTCCAACCATAACTTAATCAACTTGTATTGTATATTATGTAATCTTGAGATACCATAGACACGTATACAATGTTTCGACCTATCATGTCGACACATCTATATATATTTCGGAACAACCATAGACACTCTATATGTGAATGTTGGAGTTAGCTATACAGGGTTGAGGTTGATTCCAAAATATATATAGTTTGAGTTGTGATCAATACTGAGATACGTATACACTGGGTCGTGGATTGATTCAAGATAATATTTATCGATTTATTTCTGTACATCTAACTGTGGACAACTAGTTATAGGTTACTAACGAGGACAGCTGACTTAATAAACTTAAAACATCAAAATATATTAAAAGTGTTGTAAATATATTTTGAACATACTTTAATATATATGTATATATTGTTATAGGTTCGTGAATCAACAGTGGCCAAGTCTTACTTCCCGACGAAGTAAAAATCTGTGAAAGTGAGTTATAGTCCCACTTTTAAAATCTAATATTTTTGGGATGAGAATACATGCAGGTTTTATAAATGATTTACAAAATAGACACAAGTACGTGAAACTACATTCTATGGTTGAATTATCGAAATCGAATATGCCCCTTTTTATTAAGTCTGGTAATCTAAGAATTAGGGAACAGACACCCTAATTGACGCGAATCCTAAAGATAGATCTATTGGGCCTAACAAACCCCATCCAAAGTACCGGATGCTTTAGTACTTCGAAATTTATATCATATCCGAAGGGTGTCCCGGAATGATGGGGATATTCTTATATATGCATCTTGTTATTGTCGGTTACCAGGTGTTCACCATATGAATGATTTTTATCTCTATGTATGGGATGTGTATTGAAATATGAAATCTTGTGGTCTATTGTTACGATTTGATATATATAGGTTAAACCTATAACTCACCAACATTTTGGTTGACGTTTAAAGCATGTTTATTCTCAGGTGAATATTAAGAGCTTCCGCTGTTGCATACTAAAATAAGGACAAGATTTGGAGTCCATGTTTGTATGATATTGTGTAAAAACTGCATTCAAGAAACTGATTTCGATGTAACATATTTGTATTGTAAACCATTATGTAATGGTCGTGTGTAAACAGGATATTTTAGATTATCATTATTTGATAATCTACGTAAAGCTTTTTAAACCTTTATTTATGAAATAAAGGTTATGGTTTGTTTTAAAAATGAATGCAGTCTTTGAAAAACGTCTCATATAGAGGTCAAAACCTCGCAACGAAATCAATTAATATGGAACGTTTTTAATCAATAAGAACGGGACATTTCAGGTTATCCTCTGTGTAATCTTTAGCAATCTCAAGAGCCCTGTCCTCCTCATTATCTAGAGTACCAAAAGGATCTGGCCCTTCCTCCTCTTCTTCAATCACAATTTTCTTTTCCCACTCATTTAACTTCTCAGTCAAATCTTGATTCTGAGTTTGTAGAGATAAAATCTCTCCAGCTTGACTCCCCACATTCTTCTCAAGTTCATCTATTCTTATTTGCTATCTATCAACCAATTCTCTCATAGCAGACATCTCTGTTTCCCTTCTTTGTCTATCCTCCTCAGCAGCCTTTTGGAACTTTGCAAAATCCGATGTCAACTGAATAAGTCGTCGATTAACTATACAAGTCAAGTCACCAGTAACACCCTCAGGTCGCAGAGAAGATTGAACTTGTTGAGTAGGTGGTGTTTGTTGTTGTTGAGTGGGTGGAAGTTGAGTAGACCCACCAACATCAGCAGTAGGTTGAGTAGTTGGGGTGACCTTCGCTTGAGACTTTGTAGTTGAAGACGAACTTCCATCTTTGACCAAAATCCTCAAGCGCTTCTGTCTCTGTTTGGTAGACACCTTTGGAGCTTCAGCTAACTTCCTCTTTATCAAATTAACTTGACTGTCATCAAGAGTGTAACGACCCTGGATTTTCCAACGTTTATTTATTAATATTATTATTAATACTTGTGTTATATTGAATGTATCATTTATATACATTTACTTGTTACCATGATTGACTTTTAAATGCCCGAAACGTCTTTGTGACACACGTACATTATACGAATAATATTTTCAGATATTATTTACATTCATGATTGACTTTTATTAATCATTTTAATTAACTAAGGTTCTTAGTTAATTACTTGGGCTTTGTTGGATTATTTATTACATACTTGATCTTTTATTAATGGACTCATGATTAATGGACTTAAGAAGCCCACTCTACTCACCTTAATGGACTTATTAGCCCATTACACATGTAAGTATTACTTTAGAACTAAACTAGATGAATTAACTTGGTATGGAATCTAGTTACTTACACCTTTCCCATGCAAACACTCCTTGTAACCAACTTTTAAGACATTTACATGCAATAAACTAGTGGACTAATCCCTCCTCCCTCCCTCATTGAGAACCGTCGGCCTAGATGGCCCTTGGAGGGTGTTTTTGTTTCAATTTTTGTGATACTTATTCTCTAGTTTTACTTCACTTTCTCACACACACACATACTTGCATTTTTCTCTCAAACTTCTTCTCTCATTTTTGCTCTCTACTTGTAAGTATCTTAAGCTTCTTTCTCTCTTCTTTCCCTTGCCAAAACCGTAACCAAACACTCTCATCATCATCATTCTTTGTTTGTTGTTTACTTGTTCTTGTTATGGTTTACTTACTTGTCTTTGTTAGTTGTTACTTACTAGTTACAAGAATCAAACTACCTAGTGTAATTCTTCATATTATCTTGTTCATACAAGAACATACAAGAACAAAACTTTCTAGTTTATGTTCTACACTTAAAGTTTTAAAAGATTAAAGTTCATGTTGTAAAATCATAATTGTAATTCATGTTTGTAAACTTAAAGTTTACATTCTTAAAGATCAAGCCTTGGTTTGAATCTTTAAAGTATGAACAACCATGACTTGTTACTTGTTTAAATTAGTTTATTTCTTCATTTCCTAGCATCTTTAATTCATGATTATGGTTGTTGTTGGTCAAGTGTTAATAGTTAACTTTGATCTCATTTTTCTTGAACAAAAGTTAACTTGAAAGTTCAAGAACATGGAAGTGTAACTCTCTAGTTATAACTTCAAATACTTATGAAAGATCTAAGTTTCTATAGTTTATGGTCTACTTATTTTTGTCATAAACAAAAGCTTGAAAGCTTACATATACTTTACAAGATGAAAATCTAAGTTTTGTATCTTATGGTTTCATTAAAGTAAAGATTCAAGTGTTATTACTTAGGATTTAACTTAATAACTTTAGATCTAGACTTTTGGGTCTTGGATCTTCAAGATCAAACTAAGAACTATGTTCTACAGATTAGTTAGTTTACTTTCAAGTTTGTAGTTCAATATTACTTTTATATTTCATGTATGTGTTAAATCTAAGACTTTGATGCTACTTTGGTTCATCAAGACACTTGCAACACTTAATTGAGTTGTGCTACATATCTTAGACTTGCACTTGTGTTATGATGGTCAAAACTTGGTAAAGATGATGTAAACCCATCAACGAGTTGTACACTTGAAGCTACAAGCATCAAGGATGAGAACCGTGATGAACATCAAGCACCAAGAACCCACCGGAACACTCTTAGCTACTGTTTCTGGGTCTCATCAGTACCACCTGGGCTGCTGTAAAGATGATTTTCAGTTTCTCAGGTTGTGTAGATAACTTTTCATTTAAGACTCGTCTTAATCCGAGTTACGGTTTAGGATTTATGGCCCTCCGAGTGTCACTATGTCTTTTAACGTTGTGTTGAAAATTCTGACCTACTCGCACTTAGACCGTCGCCACGGTCAAACAAAGATGAGTTTGCTTCTGGAATTTTTACCACAACTAAAGAACTCATATACGGAGCCATGACGACTGGTCTCACCTTATTTCAGTAGGTATAGAGGCCGTGGTGACTGACCGAAGTCAGCCTTTGTTTTAAACTCTTTTCTAGAATGAAACTTACTTTACACCATTTGTTTGATGATGAATGATGATGACCTTTAAGACCTAATTTACATACATTTAAACCTATTGGGACGATTTACTGACTTAGTAAAATTTGACTTAGGTGGAGGACTTTCCGGACCTACATACTTGCTTACTTCCCGACTCAACTTTACTACTACTTTACCACTGTGAGTTATAGCATCCCTTTTTACTTTAACTATTTTGGGAACTGAGAATACATGCGCATTTTACGTTTTACATACTAGGCACGAGTACTTAAACTTTATATATGTGTGGGTTATACAACGGCATAAACATTCCGTTTAGCTCGGTAACGTTTAGTCATTGGTTTTTGAACCGGTGAACGCGAATCTTAGATATGGATCCATAGGGTTTGACATCCCTACTCGGGCTAGTAGCGCTAGCATTTAACGGGTGTTTAATACTTCGTAATACATACGCATTCGCCAGGTGTACTTTCAGGGGGTTATAAATGTTAAGTTAGTTACCAAGTGCCCACGGTTAAACATATACTTTACATACTATTTTGAAACGCTTGTTGAAGCACTGAAATCTCGTGGCCTACTTTACATACTGTTATACTTAAACTATAGCTCACCAACCTTTGTGTTGATGTTTTAAGCATGTTTTTCTCAGGTGCTTATGTAGTGACCCGAACTTTTCCATGTTTATATATATTAATTGAGATTGATATTTACATGATTAAATGTTTCCAACATGTTAAGCAATCAAACTTGTTAAGACTTGATTAATTAAAATATGTTTCATATAGACAAATGACCACCCAAGTTGACCGGTGATTCACGAACGTTAAAACTTGTAAAAACTATATGATGACATATATATGGATATATATATAGTTAACATGATACTATGATAAGTAAACATATCATTAAGTATATTAATAATGAACTACATATGTAAAAACAAGACTACTAACTTAATGATTTTTAAACGAGACATATATGTAACGATTATCGTTGTAAAGACATTTAATGTATATATATCATATTAAGAGATATTCATACATGATAATATCATGATAATATAATAATTTAAAATCTCATTTGATATTATAAACATTGGGTTAACAACATTTAACAAGATCGTTAACCTAAAGGTTTCAAAACAACACTTACATGTAACGACTAACGATGACTTAACGACTCAGTTAAAATGTATATACATGTAGTGTTTTAATATGTATTTATACACTTTTGAAAGACTTCAATACACTTATCAAAATACTTCTACTTAACAAAAATGCTTACAATTACATCCTCGTTCAGTTTCATCAACAATTCTACTCATATGCACCCGTATTCGTACTCGTACAATACACAGCTTTTAGATGTATGTACTATTGGTATATACACTCCAATGATCAGCTCTTAGCAGCCCATGTGAGTCACCTAACACATGTGGGAACCATCATTTGGCAACTAGCATGAAATATCTCATAAAATTACAAAAATATGAGTAATCATTCATGACTTATTTACATGAAAACAAAATTACATATCCTTTATATCTAATCCATACACCAACGACCAAAAACACCTACAAACACTTTCATTCTTCAATTTTCTTCATCTAATTGATCTCTCTCAAGTTCTATCTTCAAGTTCTAAGTGTTCTTCATATATTCTACAAGTTCTAGTTACATAAAATCAAGAATACTTTCAAGTTTGCTAGCTCACTTCCAATCTTGTAAGATGATCATCCAACCTCAAGAAATCTTTGTTTCTTACAGTAGATTATCATTCTAATACAAGGTAATAATCATATTCAAACTTTGGTTCAATTTCTATAACTATAACAATCTTATTTCAACTGATGATCTTACTTGAACTTGTTTTCGTGTCATGATTCTGCCTCAAGAACTTCGAGCCATCCAAGGATCCGTTGAAGCTAGATCCATTTTTCTCTTTTCCAGTAGGTTTATCCAAGGAACTTAAGGTAGTAATGATGTTCATAACATCATTCCATTCATACATATAAAGCTATCTTATTCGAAGGTTTAAACTTGTAATCACTAGAACATAGTTTAGTTAATTCTAAATTTGTTCGCAAACAAAAGTTAATCCTTGTAACTTGACTTTTAAAATCAACTAAACACATGTTCTATATCTATATTATATGCTAACTTAATGATTTAAAACCTGGAAACACGAAAAACACCGTAAAACCGGATTTACTCCGTCGTAGTAACACCGCGGGCTGTTTTGGGTTAGTTAATTAAAAACTATGATAAACTTTGATTTAAAAGTTGTTATTCTTAGAAAATGATTTTTATTATGAACATGAAACTATATCCAAAAATTATGGTTAAACTCAAAGTGGAAGTATGTTTTCTAAAATGGTCATCTAGACGTCGTTCTTTCGACTGAAATGACTACCTTTACAAAAACGACTTGTAACTTATTTTTTTGACTATAAACCTATACTTTTTCTATTTAGATTCATAAAATAGAGTTCAATATGAAACCATAGCAATTTGATTCACTCAAAACGGATTTAAAATGAAGAAGTTATGGGTAAAACAAGATTGGAGAATTTTTCTCATTTTAGCTACGTGAAAATTGGTAACAAATCTATTCCAACCATAACTTAATCAACTTGTATTGTATATTATGTAATCTTGAGATACCATAGACACGTATACAATGTTTTGACCTATCATGTCGACACATCTATATATATTTCGGAACAACCATAGACACTCTATATGTGAATGTTGGAGTTAGCTATACAGGGTTGAGGTTGATTCCAAAATATATATAGTTTGAGTTGTGATCAATACTGAGATACGTATACACTGGGTCGTGGATTGATTCAAGATAATATTTATCGATTTATTTCTGTACATCTAACTGTGGACAACTAGTTGTAGGTTACTAACGAGGACAACTGACTTAATAAACTTAAAACATCAAAATATATTAAAAGTGTTGTAAATATATTTTGAACATACTCTGATATATATGTATATATTGTTATAGGTTCGTGAATCAACCAGTGGCCAAGTCTTACTTCCCGACGAAGTAAAAATCTGTGAAAGTGAGTTATAGTCCCACTTTTAAAATCTAATATTTTTGGGATGAGAATACATGCAGGTTTTATAAATGATTTACAAAATAGACACAAGTACGTGAAACTACATTCTATGGTTGAATTATCGAAATCGAATATGCCCCTTTTTACAAAATATGTCCCGTTCTCATATAGAGGTCAAAACCTCGCAACGAAATCAATTAATATGGAACGTTTTTAATCAATAAGAACGGGACATTTCAGTTGGTATCCGAGCGTTGGTATTAGAGAACCAGAATTTTGCATTAGTGTGTCTTATCGAGTTTGTTAGGATGCATTAGTGAGTCGGGACTTCGACCGTGTTTACTTGAAAAATGATTGCTTAACAAATTTTGTTGGAAACTATATATTTTTAACATGTGAATATTATGTGATATATTAATCTCTTAATGCGTTTAATATTTTGTGATAGATGTCTACCTCTAGAACAAGTCCCATTGACTCACCTAATAATAATGAAGAGTCAAATGTAAATTGGAATGATTCGTGGACTGATTCACAAGTTCCCGAAGAGGAACCGGAAGAAGAGTCGGAACCGGAAGAAGAATCGGAACCGGATGAAGAAATAGAACCGGTGGGGGAAATAATAAAATGGTTAAGTAAAAGAAAATCCTCTACCAACCGACCAAGGTTAATTATGGTCAATGGTGTTTCCGCCAAGGAAGCTAAATATTGGGAGGATTACCGATTCTCCGATGAATCGGATTCTGGCGAGAATTCCGATGATGTTATAGAAATTACCCCAACTGAATTTAAAAAGGCAAAAGAAAATAATAAGGGAAAGGGCATAAAAATAGAGAAATCTAATTCCAACCCCGATGAACTTTATATGTATCGTCAACCCCCGAAGTCCTTAAGTTGTAACAATGACCCAGGAACCTCTAAACCACCAGATTTTTCTAAACCAATGTGGAAAACGACGGCTCGTATTAGGGGAACATCATATACCCCTAGAAACTTGGCAAAACGAACCAAAACCGAAGAAGAAGAAACAAGCGAGTCGGAATAAGATAGTTGTATTCGTGTGGTGTAATATATGTAATATAGTGTGCTTATGCTTTATGATATATGTAAAAATTGCTTGTATTAATAAGTATTTTTTTTATGAATCTAACTCTTGTCTATTTTACAGTATAAAAACACAAAATGGATAGACAACCCAATATTTTAAGAGACCTACCCGGAGACATGATTGATGAAATCTTGTCTAGAGTCGGTCAGAATTCTTCGGCACAACTATTTAAGGCGAGATCAGTTTGTAAGACTTTCGAAGAACGTTCCAAGAATGCCTTGGTTTATAAAAGGGTTTCGTTCGAAAGATGGGGGATATCACATTGGGAAATCCATAAGTTACGATGTGTTTACTTTGATGCATATATTGCGGGGAACCCAAATGCTATTTTACGCAATGGGTTAAGAAATTATTTTGACTCAATATATCCGAATATTGGACTTCGTGATTTAGAAAAAGCGGCTAACATGCAACATAAAGAAGCATGTTATGCTTTCGGATTTGTAATGTTCGCTTCTCACCAAAGTGAAAACAAGAACATCGGGCTACAACTATTAAACAAAACGTTTCCACAAGTGACGGAGTCGGTAATTGGGGTAAGAAATGAGGTTTTTAGATTTTTACGGGACTGTTGGACATTACGTAACCCTCGTCCCTTTGACGACGTTACAACACGATGTCTTATCAACGGCCATAACGGTTATGTTCCACAAGACCAAGGATGGGAAGTAATCCTAGTAAAACCAGAATGCATGACTTGTTTCTGGACGTATGAATTACGTGTCTTTATTGACTTTGCTGAACGACTTGTGTACTAGCTAGAGTTATCTTCACAACCATCTTGTATCAAATTTATTGTGTGCTATATTTCATGCTATATGTAAAATACGCGGTATTGTAAGTTTGTAAAATATTGTGTAAAAGTTTGAACGCGAAATATTATTATAATCAGTTTTTCATATAGAATTGTAGTAGTTGAATTGTATATTAGCTACTAAGTATGAACTTAACGGGTAGGTACTACCCGAATTTAAACTTATAAAACGCTAATATGAAGAAAAAGCTTTTATAAATGAGTTCATATTATGCTACGAAATACTATTAACTACTCTTAATATTATGTATGATTAACTTGTTCCATTTGACTATTTTGAAGGAAATGGCACCGACTACTCGACACACCGTGAATATGAATGAAGAGGAATTCCGTACTTTTCTAGCTTCAAACATAGCCGCAGTACAAGCTGCGCTACATACCAACAATAACCTTGGATCTAGCAGTACAGGAAATCGTGTAGGATGCACCTACAAAGAATTCAATGCCTGCAAACCTTTGGAATTTGATGGAACCGAAGGACCGATCGGATTGAAACGGTGGACCGAGAAGGTCGAATCGGTGTTTTCCATAAGTAAGTGTACTGAAGAGGAAAAAGTGAAGTACGCTACGCATACCTTCACAGGTTCTGCGTTAACATGGTGGAATACCTATCTAGAGCAAGTGGGACAAGACGATGCGTACGCACTACCGTGGTCAGCATTCAAGCACTTGATGAACGAGAAGTACCGTCCCAGAATCGAGGTCAATAAGCTCAAGACAGAACTTAGAGGGTTACGAACCCAAGGATTTGATATTACCACGTACGAAAGACGATTCACAGAATTGTGCCTATTATGTCCGGGAGCGTTCGAAGATGAGGAAGAGAAGATCGACGCGTTTGTGAAAGGATTACCGGAAAGAATCCAAGAAGATATAAGTTCACATGAGCTCGCCTCCATACAACAGGCATGTAGAATGGCTCACAAACTAGTGAACCAGATTGAGGAAAGAATTAAAGAACAGACGGCTGAAGAGGCCAATGTGAAGCAAGTCAAAAGAAAGTGGGAGGAAAACGGTAATAAGAATCACCAATACAACAACAACAGCAATTACAATAATAATCGCAACAATTATCCCAACAATCGCAACATCAATCGCAACTATAACAAACGGACCAACAACAACAACAACAACAACAACAACAACAACAACAACAACAACAACAACAACAACAGCAACTACAACAATCATCCCAACAATAATAACAACCGCAACAACAACAACAATCAGAAGCAGCTATGCTAAAGGTGTGAAAAGTATCACTCGGGGTTCTGCACCAAATTTTGCAACAAGTGTAAAAGAAATGGTCATAGCGCGGCGAAGTGTGAGGTCTACGGACCAGGGGTTAATAGAACGAAAGGAATAAATGGTGTCGGAACGAGTAATGGCGGAGCAAGTAGTGTCGGAGCAAGTTATGCCAATGTAGTTTGTTATAAATGTGGAAAACCGGGCCACATTATTAGAAATTTCCCGAACCAGGAGAACACGAATGGACAAGGCCGCGGAAGAGTTTTCAATATTAATGCGGCAGAGGCACAGGAAGACCCGGAGCTTGTTACGGGTACGTTTCTTATTGACAATAAATCTGCTTACGTTTTATTTGATTCGGGTGCGGATAGAAGCTATATGAGTAGAGATTTTTGTGCTAAATTAAGTTGTCCATTGACGCCTTTGGATAGTAAATTTTTACTTGAATTAGCAAATGGTAAATTAATTTCAGCAGATAATATATGTCAGAATCGAGAAATTAAACTGGTTAGCGAAACATTTAAGATTGATTTGATACCAGTAGAGTTAGGGAGTTTTGATGTGATAATCGGTATGGACTGGTTGAAAGAAGTGAATGCAGAGATCATTTGTTACAAAAATGTAATTCGCATTATACGAGAAAAAGGAAAACCCTTAATGGTGTACGGAGAAAACGGCAACACGAAGCTACATCTTATTAGTAATTTGAAGGCACAAAAACTAATAAGAAAAGGTTGCTATGCTGTTCTAGCACACGTCGAGAAAGTACAAACTGAAGAAAAGAGCATCAATGATGTTCCCATTGCAAAAGAATTTCCCGATGTATTTCCGAAAGAATTACCGGGATTACCCCCAC
Organism: Rutidosis leptorrhynchoides; assembly: GCF_046630445.1. Classification (NCBI taxonomy): domain Eukaryota; kingdom Viridiplantae; phylum Streptophyta; class Magnoliopsida; order Asterales; family Asteraceae; genus Rutidosis; species Rutidosis leptorrhynchoides. Next base: position 23,991,922 of record NC_092334.1, on the reverse strand, counting down.
ATCGATCCGTTGAATTTCAAATAGATCTTGTACCAGGAGCTGCACCAATAGCTCGTGCTCCTTACAGACTCGCACCCAGCGAGATGAAAGAACTGCAAAGCCAATTACAAGAACTTTTAGAGCGTGGTTTCATTCGACCAAGCACATCACCATGGGGAGCTCCTGTTTTGTTTGTCAAGAAGAAAGATGGTACATTCAGGTTGTGTATCGACTACCGAGAGTTGAACAAACTTACCATCAAGAACCGCTACCCACTACCGAGAATCGACGACTTATTTGATCAACTACAAGGCTCTTCTGTTTATTCAAAGATTGACTTACGTTCCGGGTATCATCAAATGCTGGTGAAAGAAGATGATATTCCAAAGACTGCTTTCAGAACACGTTACGGTCATTACGAGTTTATGGTCATGCCGTTTGGTTTAACTAATGCACCAGCTGTGTTCATGGACCTTATGAACCGAGTGTGTGGACCATACCTTGACAAGTTTGTCATTGTTTTAATTGATGACATACTTATTTACTCAAAGAATGACCAAAAACACGGTGAACATTTGAGAAAGGTGTTAGAAGTATTGAGGAAGGAAGAATTGTACGATAAGTTTTCAAAGTGTGCATTTTGGTTGGAAGAAGTTCAATTCCTCGGTCACATAGTGAACAAAGAAGGTATTAAGGTGGATCCGGCAAAGATAGAAACTGTTGAAAAGTGGGAAACCCCGAAAACTCCGAAAAACATACGCCAGTTTTTAGGACTAGCTGGTTACTACAGAAGGTTCATCCAAGACTTTTCCAGAATAGCAAAACCCTTGACTGCATTAACGCATAAAGGGAAGAAATTTGAATGGAATGATGAACAAGAGAAAGTGTTTCAGTTATTGAAGAAAAAGCTAACTACGGCACCTATATTGTCATTGCCTGAAGGGAATGATGATTTTGTGATTTATTGTGACGCATCAAAGCAAGGTCTCGGTTGTGAATTAATGCAACGGACGAAGGTGATTGCTTATGCGTCTAGACAATTGAAGATTCACGAGCAAAATTATACGACGCATGATTTGGAATTAGGCGCGGTTGTTTTTGCATTAAAGACTTGGAGGCACTACTTATATGGGGTCAAAAGTATTATATATACCGACCACAAAAGTCTTCAACACATATTTAATCAGAAACAACTGAATATGAGGCAGCGTAGGTGGATTGAATTGTTGAATGATTACGACTTTGAGATTCGTTACCACCCGAGGAAGGCAAATGTGGTAGCCGACGCCTTGAGCAGAAAGGACAGAAAACCCATTCGAGTAAAATCTATGAATATAATGATTCACACTAACCTTACTACTCAAATAAAGGAGGCGCAACAAGGAGTTTTAAAAGAGGGAAATTTAAAAGATGAAATACCCAAAGGATCGGAGAAGCATCTTAATATTCGGGAAGACGGAACCCGGTATAGGGCTGAAAGAATTTGGGTACCAAAATTTGGAGATATGAGAGAAATGGTACTTAGAGAAGCTCATAAAACCAGATACTCAATACATCCTGAAACGGGGAAGATGTACAAGGATCTTAAGAAACATTTTTGGTGGCCAGGTATGAAAGCTGATATTGCTAAATATGTAGGAGAATGTTTGACATGTTCTAAGGTCAAAGCTGAACATCAGAAACCATCAAGTCTACTACAACAACCCGAAATCCCGGAATGGAAATGGGAAAACATTACCATGGATTTCATCACTAAATTGCCAAGGACTGCAAGTGGTTTTGATACTATTTGGGTAATAGTTGATCGTCTCACCAAATCAGCACACTTCCTGCCAATAAGAGAAGATGACAAGATGGAGAAGTTAGCACGACTGTATTTGAAGGAAGTCGTCTCCAGACATGGAATACCAATCTCTATTATCTCTGATAGGGATGGCAGATTTATTTCAAGATTCTGGCAGACATTACAGCAAGCATTAGGAACTCGTCTAGACATGAGTACTGCCTATCATCCACAAACTGATGGGCAGAGTGAAAGGACGATACAAACGCTTGAAGACATGCTACGAGCATGTGTTATTGATTTCGGAAACAGTTGGGATCGACATCTACCGTTAGCAGAATTTTCCTACAACAACAGCTACCATTCAAGCATTGAGATGGCGCCGTTTGAAGCACTTTATGGTAGAAAGTGCAGGTCTCCGATTTGTTGGAGTGAAGTGGGGGATAGAAAGATTACGGGTCCGGAGATTATACAAGAAACTACCGAGAAGATCATCCAAATTCAACAACGGTTGAAAACCGCCCAAAGTCGACAAAAGAGCTACGCTGACATTAAAAGAAAAGATATAGAATTTGAAATTGGAGAGATGGTCATGCTTAAAGTTGCACCTTGGAAAGGCGTTGTTCGATTTGGTAAACGAGGGAAATTAAATCCAAGGTATATTGGACCATTCAAGATTATTGATCGTGTCGGACCAGTAGCTTACTGACTTGAGTTACCTCAACAACTCGCGGCTGTACATAACACTTTCCACGTCTCGAATTTGAAGAAATTTTTTGCTAAAGAAGATCTCACTATTCCGTTAGATGAAATCTAAATCAACGAAAAACTTCAATTCATCGAAGAACCCATCGAAATAATGGATCGTGAGGTTAAAAGACTTAAGCAAAACAAGATACCAATTGTTAAGGTTCGATGGAATGCTCGTAGAGGACCCGAGTTCACCTGGGAGCGTGAAGATCAGATGAAGAAGAAATACCCGCATCTATTTCCAGAAGATTCGTCAACACCTTCAACAGTTTAAAATTTCGGGACGAAATTTATTTAACGAGTAGGTACTGTAGTGACCCGAACTTTTCCATGTTTATATATATTAATTGAGATTGATATTTACATGATTAAATGTTTCCAACATGTTAAGCAATCAAACTTGTTAAGACTTGATTAATTAAAATATGTTTCATATAGACAAATGACCACCCAAGTTGACCGGTGATTCACGAACGTTAAAACTTGTAAAAACTATATGATGACATATATATGGATATATATATAGTTAACATGATACTATGATAATTAAACATATCATTAAGTATATTAACAATGAACTACATATGTAAAAACAAGACTACTAACTTAATGATTTTTAAACGAGACATATATGTAACGATTATCGTTGTAAAGACATTTAATGCATATATATCATATTAGGAGATATTCATACATGATAATATCATGATAATATAATAATTTAAAATCTCATTTGATATTATAGACATTGGGTTAACAACATTTAACAAGATCTTTAACCTAAAGGTTTCAAAACAACACTTACATGTAACGACTAACGATGACTTAACGACTCAGTTAAAATGTATATACATGTAGTGTTTTAATATGTATTTATACACTTTTGAAAGACTTCAATACACTTATCAAAATACTTCTACTTAACAAAAATTCTTACAATTACATCCTCGTTCAGTTTCATCAACAATTCTACTCGTATGCACCCGTATTCGTACTCGTACAATACACAGCTTTTAGATGTATGTACTATTGGTATATACACTCCAATGATCAGCTCTTAGAAGCCCATGTGAGTCACCTAACACATGTGGGAACCATCATTTGGCAACTAGCATGAAATATCTCATAAAATTACAAAAATATGAGTAATCATTCATGACTTATTTACATGAAAACAAAATTACATATCCTTTATATCTAATCCATACACCAACGAACAAAAACACCTACAAACACTTTCATTCTTCAATTTTCTTCATCTAATTGATCTCTCTCAAGTTCTATCTTCAAGTTCTAAGTGTTCTTCATATATTCTACAAGTTCTAGTTACATAAAATCAAGAATACTTTCAAGTTTGCTAGCTCACTTCCAATCTTGTAAGGTGATCATCCAACCTCAAGAAATCTTTGTTTCTTACAGTAGATTATCATTCTAATACAAGGTAATAATCATATTCAAACTTTGGTTCAATTTCTATAACTATAACAATCTTATTTCAAGTGATGATCTTACTTGAACTTGTTTTCGTGTCATGATTCTGCTTCAAGAACTTCGAGCCATCCAAGGATCCGTTGAAGCTAGATCCATTTTTCTCTTTTCCAGTAGGTTTATCCAAGGAACTTAAGGTAGTAATGATGTTCATAACATCATTCGATTCATACATATAAAGCTATCTTATTCGAAGGTTTAAACTTGTAATCACTAGAACATAGTTTAGTTAATTCTAAATTTGTTCGCAAACAAAAGTTAATCCTTGTAACTTGACTTTTAAAATCAACTAAACACATGTTCTATATCTATATGATATGCTAACTTAATGATTTAAAACCTGGAAACACGAAAAACACCGTAAAACCGGATTTACGCCGTCGTAGTAACACCGCGGGCTGTTTTGGGTTAGTTAATTAAAAACTATGATAAACTTTGATTTAAAAGTTGTTATTCTTAGAAAATGATTTTTATTATGAACATGAAACTATATCCAAAAATTATGGTTAAACTCAAAGTGGAAGTATGTTTTCTAAAATGGTCATCTAGACGTCGTTCTTTCGACTGAAATGACTACCTTTACAAAAATGACTTGTAACTTATTTTTCCGACTATAAACCTATACTTTTTCTATTTATATTCATAAAATAGAGTTCAATATGAAACCATAGCAATTTGATTCACTCAAAACGGATTTAAAATGAAGAAGTTATGGGTAAAACAAGATTGGAGAATTTTTCTCATTTTAGCTACGTGAAAATTGGTAACAAATCTATTCCAACCATAACTTAATCAACTTGTATTGTATATTATGTAATCTTGAGATACCATAGACACGTATACAATGTTTTGACCTATCATGTCGACACATCTATATATATTTCGGAACAACCATAGACACTCTATATGTGAATGTTGGAGTTAGCTATACAGGGTTGAGGTTGATTCCAAAATATATATAGTTTGAGTTGTGATCAATACTGAGATACGTATACACTGGGTCGTGGATTGATTCAAGATAATATTTATCGATTTATTTCTGTACATCTAACTGTGGACAACTAGTTGTAGGTTACTAACGAGGACAGCTGACTTAATAAACTTAAAACATCAAAATATATTAAAAGTGTTGTAAATATATTTTGAACATACTCTGATATATATGTATATATTGTTATAGGTTCGTGAATCAACCAGTGGCCAAGTCTTACTTCCCGACGAAGTAAAAATCTGTGAAAGTGAGTTATAGTCCCACTTTTAAAATCTAATATTTTTGGGATGAGAATACATGCAGGTTTTATAAATGATTTACAAAATAGACACAAGTACGTGAAACTACATTCTATGGTTGAATTATCGAAATCGAATATGCCCCTTTTTATTAAGTCTGGTAATCTAAGAATTAGGGAACAGACACCCTAATTGACGCGAATCCTAAAGATAGATCTATTGGGCCTAACAAACCCCATCCAAAGTACCGGATGCTTTAGTACTTCGAAATTTATATCATATCCGAAGGGTGTCCCGGAATGATGGGGATATTCTTATATATGCATCTTGTTAATGTCGGTTACCAGGTGTTCACCATATGAATGATTTTTATCTCTATGTATGGGATGTGTATTGAAATATGAAATCTTGTGGTCTATTATTATGATTTGATATATATAGGTTAAACCTATAACTCACCAACATTTTTGTTGACGTTTTAAGCATGTTTATTCTCAGGTGATTATTAAGAGCTTCCGCTGTAGCATACTTAAATAAGGACGAGATTTGGAGTCCATGCTTGTATGATATTGTGTAAAAACTGCATTCAAGAAACTTATTTTGTTGTAACATATTTGTATTGTAAACCATTATGTAATGGTCGTGTGTAAACAGGATATTTTAGATTATCATTATTTGATAATCTACGTAAAGTTTTTTTTAAAACCTTTATCTATGAAATAAAGGTTATGGTGTGTTTTAAAAATGAATGCAGTCTTTGAAAAACATCTCATATAGAGGTCAAAACCTCGCAACGAAATCAATTAATATGGAACGTTTTTAATCAATAAGAACAGGACATTTCAGCTTAAGGTTGCTAGCTTCTGTGACGACCCAGGAATTTCCGACCAAATTTAAACTTAATCTTTATATGTTTCCGATAAGATAAGCAAAGTCTGTAATATTGAGTCTCAAAATTTTTGAACTGTTTACATGGATTCAGTTACCCTTTGACTATTTCCGACGATTCACGAACAAAGGTGTGTAAATAAATATGTAAATAAATATATATATATATATATATATATATATATATATATATATATATATATATATATATATATATATATATATATATATATATGTATCTATTAATTTGTATTAATATAATACCATTTAATCATTTGATTTAAACATGTAAAGTAATTTACAAAATAAATAAGATATTATTAAAGAAAATAAATAAATATATAAATTAAGTTCACAATTAACATTAAATGTATGTTGTAATATGTCTAATATATATAAATATTAAATATTCAAATGTGTTATAATAGGTATTACATAATTAATAAAATATAATTATATTAAATTTAATTATGAGTTAAAATATAGTTATTATATTACCTTCATTATCAATATTGATATCAGTAATATTAATAGATTAATTTAATATATATATATATATATATATATATATATATATATATATATATATATATATATATATATATATATATATATATATATATATATATATATATATATATATATATATATATATATATATATATATATATATATATATGAGATTTGATATGTGAAATTTGTTATATCAATACTATTACAATTACTTTCATTATTATTATTAATATTAACATTTGTATTATTAATATTATTATATGAATTTTGATTTATACAAGTATTGTCATTAATATTATTATTATCATTACTAATTCTATTATTACTATTATTAGTTTCATTATTATTAAAATTAAAATTTAATAGTAATAAATACGTAATTATTATTATTAAGTTCCTTATATATTTAATATAAAAACATATATATAATCAATATATAATTATACAAATATAATTATATATGTAAATACATATACATATACAGAATATATATATATATATATATATATATATAAATAAATACAGCTTTACATATATAAACATATATACAGATATGGATATTTATACAAATACGGTGTATACAACACAAGAATGTATCTTGTTTTCTATCACAATCTAACTTTCTTAATTTGATTTTCTGTCTGATCGATAATTTACCACAATCAGCAATTATTCGATGCTGTTAGATGTCTTTGTCTAGTTTCTATTATTTCTGTTCTTTTCTTATTAAAACAAATATCCTGTCTACCATATATTGAATTTAATCGATCAACAATTCACACTGTAATCCAGTCATTCCTATCTCTCTTCACTATCCATATCAAATACCAACATTAATTAATTTCAAGTTATTAAATTGAAACAGAAACCGATAGCTGAAGCCGTCGACTCTGTGTTACTTTCAATTTTTTTTAAAGCATGATTTTGTATTTAAACTCAAATTTTAATAATGTCGTTCTGTTAGGATTGTTTCATTAAATATTTCTGTAAGAGATGATCTTCCAAATCTTTATAACGAATCCAAATTTCAGAGTCAACGTTTTTAAACTCAAAAGTCAAACTTTGTTCTTGAACAAAATTCGAAGTTTCTGTTATGAATTAGGTTAAATTAACGGATCATATAGTTTCTAATAATGATCTAAAATATTTTTCATGTTATAAGTATAGTCTGAAACATCCTTAAAATTCCAATTTGATTTTGGGTTCATACGAACTGATACAGCCTTTTTATTTTTATATTTTTTTTTATATTTTCTGATGTTTTAATCAATTTAGTCACCCATATGCCGTTTCTGTTTCTATTGAAGAATTTAAACTTGTTTTGAAATGGATTAATTTGATTAGTATGCTCTGGTCGACTTGTTCTTTGGTAGAAGAAGGAATAAGGAAGAGTTTTAGGGACGACTTATAGAAATTAAAAGGTGGAATAAAACAGAAAGGAATGGTTGGAGCCGTGGTTAAGTGGGTTAGCGGGTTAGCGGGAGGTCTAGAGTTCAAGTCTCGTCTCGCCCATCCTTTTTGGAAAATACTTTTAAAGGGTATACAATCTTAATTTTTATTTCTATTATTATTATTATTATTATTATTATTATTATTATTATTATTATTATTATTATTATTATTATTATTATTATTATTATTATTATTATTATTATTATTATTATTATTATTATTAATATTATTATTATTATTATTATTATTATTATTATTATTATTATTATTATTATTATTATTATTATTATTATTATTATTATTATTATTATTAATTATTATGATTATTATTAATGTTATTAGTGTTATTGTTATTATTACCATACTTATAATTAATTATTATTATTACTACCATATTTATAAGTGTTATAATTATTACTATCATTAGTATTAGTATGAGTATTATTTATATAATTATTGTTAATTTTATCATTTTAAGTATCTTTATTAATATGATGATTAATATTATTAATGTTATTGTTAAGTATTATAACTATTATTATTAATAAAAACATATTTATATTTATAAGTATTATGAATGATATTAACATTAGTATATTTATAAGTATTATTGAGATTATTATAAACTGTATCCTTTATATATTATTATTATTACTTTTATGAAAATAATAAAATTTATTAGTATTTTCGTTAATACTAGTATTAGTATCATTTAAAATTATTAGTATTATTAATATTGACGTAAGTATTATTATTAATATTACCACTTTCATTAACATGAATATCACTAACAAGTACTATTATTATTAGAAATTAATATAATTATTACTAAAAGTATCATTACTTTAAATCTATATTTTTATAAAAATTAATATTACTACTATTATAAATATTATTAGTACTATAAAAATTATTATTATTATCAGTATAATTATCCTAGTGTTATTATAACTAGTATTTTGTAAAGAAGAGAGTAATTACATAAAAGTATATTTAATATACATAACTTAACTATAATAATATTTTTATATACAAAATGAATACATTTAATTAAATAATGATATATATAAGTTATTAATATAAAAATTATATCACTAACAATAATATATATATTTATTCGATTACGATTATATATATTAATGAATACACAAATGCTATAGGTTCGTGAATCCGAGGCCAACCTTGCTGAAATGCCCCGTTCATATTAATTATAAACGTTTCATATTAATTGGTTTTTTTGCAAGGTTTTGACCTCTATATGAGACGTTTTTCAAATCTTGCATTCGTTTAAAAAAAAAATAACCATAACCTTTATTATTGAATAAAGGTGTTAATGACATAATTTAGATTGTCTATCAAAGACAATCTCCTCAAATAAATAAGTTTTTACACAACCCATTATAATATGATCAAATATATTACAACAAATGCTCCGAATGCAAGTTTAAACAATATAAACAATTATGCCGACTCCAAATCTTGACCTTGGGTTGGCATACGATAGCGAAAGCATTTTTAATATTCACCTGAGAATAAACATGCTTAAAACGTCAACGAAAATGTTGGTGAGTCATAGGTTTAATTTCTACATAATAATCATAACATTTAATAAGCCACAAGATTTCATTTAATTAAATGCGCAGGATCATTACAACTGCAAAAATCATTCATACGATGAGTCGCCTGGTAACCGAACTTAACATAGAGCGCTTAAGATATCTGGCATCATACATTCCACTATTCAAATGTATGACAAGAACCCTTCGAAGTACTAAAACATTTCCACTATTCGAAAATGGGGGTGGTTGGTGCCCGTAGATCTACCTTTAGGATTCGCGTCAATTAGTGTTTTTCACTAACTCTTAGGTTACCAAGCATAATAATAATAAGTACAGATATCCGGTATAACAAATCAATCATAGAATGTAGTTCCATGAACTTGTGCTTATTTTGTAAAACATTTATAAATTTTGCATGTATTCTCATCCCAAAATAATTTAAATAGTAAAAATGGGACTATAACTCACTTTCACAGATTACTAATTCGTCGAGAATTAGACTTGGCCACGGGTTGATTTATGAACTTATAACAATATATACCTATATTAAAATATGATCGAAATATATTCACAATATTTTCTTTATTACGTGTTGATGATTTTAGTTGTCCAGTTACCAGCCCAATGTTAGTAGTCCATAATTTGTCGTACATGAATAACTTAATATATATCTTGAATCAATCCACGACCCAGTGTATACATATCTCAGTATTGATCACAACTCAAACTATATATATATTAATCAACCTCAACCCTGTATAGCTAACTCCAACATTTGCATATAGAGTGTCTATGGTTGTTCCACAATATATATATAGATGGGTCGACATGATAGGTAGAAACATTGTATACGTGTCTATGGTATCTCAAGATTACATAATATACAATATAAGTTGATTAAGTTATGGTTGGAATAGATTTCTTACAAATTTTCACGTAGCTAAAATGAGTAGTTTTTACCAATTTTGTTTTACCCGTCATTTCTTCGTTTCAAATCCGTTTTGAGTGATTTAAGCGGCTACGGTTTCATATTGAACTTAAATTTATGAAACTAAAAAGAAAAAGTATAGCTTTATAGTCAGAAATATAAGTTACAAGTCATTTTTGAAAGAGGTAGTCATTTCCGTCGAAAGAACGACATCTTGATGACTATTTTGAAAAACATACTTTCACTTTGAGTTTAACCATGATTTTTGGATATAGTTTCATATTCATAAGAAAAATCATTTTTTCCAGAAGTATAGCTTTTAAATCAAAGTTTTTCATAGTTTTTAATTATCCAAACCAAAACAGCCCCCGGTTGTACTACGACGGCGTATATCCGGTTTTACGGTGTTCTTCGTGTTTCCAGGTTTTAAATCATTAAGGTAGCATATCATATAGATATAGAACATATGTTTAATTGATTTTAAAAGTTAAGTTAGAAGGATTAACTTTGTTTGCGAACAAGTTTAGAATTAACTAAACTATGTTCTAGTGATTACAAGTTTAACTCTTCGAATAAGATAGTTTTATATGGATGAATCAAATGATGTTATGAACATCATTACTACCTCAAGTTTTCTGGATAAACCTACTGGAAATGAAAAAAATAGATCTAGCTTCAAAGGATCCTTGGATGGCTTGAAAGTTCTTGAAGTAGAATCATGACACGAAAACAAGTTCAAGTAAGATTTTCACTTGAAATAAGATTGTTATAGTTATAGAAATTGAATCAAAGTTTGAATATGAATATTACCTTGAATAAGAAAGATAACCTACTGTAAATAACAAAGGTTTCTTGATCTTAGATGATAAGTTAGAATGGATTAGAAAGCTTGAAAGTAGTCATGAAGACTTGATATGATTCTTGAAGTGTTCTTGAAAGATGGTTGTTTTTATGATGATTAAAGCTTGTAATATAAGCTAAAAGATGGTGAAAATGTTTGGAGATGATCAAGTATGATGCTAGGAGTATTTTGAGAGAGAAATTAGAGTGTAAGTATGAGAAAATGGAGTGAAGAAATGGTGTGCATTCATGAATACATTTTTTACATTTTATAAAGAAAAAAAATACTTAAGTTTGTTTTCTTGCTAAATAATTCATGCAAGTTGACAAATGATGGTTCCCATATGATCCTTAATCATTTAAGGCTACTAAGGAGCAAATTTTTATTAGTATAGATGAATAGTAAATACATCTAGAAGTTGCGTATTATACGAGTACAATACCATACATGTACGAGTAGAATTTTTGATGAAAATGAATGAGAATGTAATTGTAAGCATTTTTTAGAATGTAATTGTAAGCATTTTTGTTAACTAGAAGTACTTTGATATGTATCTCGAAGTCTTTCAAAAGTGTACTAATACATCTTAAAACACTACATGTATATACATTTTAACGGAGTCGTTAAGTCATCGTTAGTCATTACATGTAAGTGTTGTTTTGAGACCTTTAAGTTAACGATCTTGTTAAATATAATTGACCCATTGTTATTACACTTAAATGAGATGTTAAATTGTTATGTTAACATGTTAACATGGTGTATTATCATATCTAATATCATATATATATATATATGTGTGAAATACTATTACAACGATAATCGTTACATATATGTATATTGTTTCGAAGTCTTTAAGTTAGTAGTCTCATCTTATATATATATATATATATATATATATATATATATATATATATATATATATATATATATATATATATATATATATATATATATATATATATATATATATATATATATATATATATATATATAACTCATTGTTATTATACTTAATGAGATACTTAAATATCATTTAATCAAATCATAAATATATATATCCAAATATATATTCCTTTAATTAATTATTACGATATATGACGTTCGTGAATCGTCAGACAGACTGGGTGTCCAAACGTTTGTATAAAATTCATTCCAAATAACCAAGTCTTAATGAGTTTGATTGCTTAACATGTTGGAAACATTAATTATGTAAATATTAATCTTCTATATATTAGCGGAAAAATCCGAGTCGTTACATTACACACCCGTTAAATTAAATTTCGTCCCGAAATTTAGAATAGTACCTAGTTAACGTGCGATATCGGAAAACAAATGCTGGTACTTCAGCTTCATTTGGTCTTCTCATTCCCAAGTAAATTCAGGTCCTCTACGAGCATTCCATCGAACCTTAATGATTGGTATCTTACTTTGTTTGAGTCGTTTGACCTCACGATCCATAATTTCAACGGGTTCTTCGACAAAATTTAGTTTCTCGTCAATTTTAATCTCGTCTAAAGGAATAATGAGATCTTCGGTAGCTAGGCATTTCTTCCGGTTTGAAACATGAAAGGTGTTATGAATCTTTTCTAATTGTGGAGGTAGCTCAAGTCGATAGGCCACTGGCCCAATACGTTTTTCAATCTTGAATGGCCCAATGTGTCTTGGGCTCAATTTCCCCCGCTTTCCAAAATGAATAACACCTTTCCAAGGTGATACCTTAAGCATAACCATATCACCTTCCTCAAACTCTAAAGGTTTTCTTCTAAAATCCGCATAGCTCTTTTGTCGACTACGGGCTATTTTCAATCGTTGCTGAATCTGAATGATTTTATCGGTGATTTCTTGGATAATTTCTGGACCTGTAATCTGTTTATCCCCCACATCACTCCAACAAATCGGGGACCTGCACTTCCTCCCATAAAGTGCCTCGAATGGTGCCGCCTCAATACTAGAATGATAGCTGTTGTTGTAGGAAAACTCAGCTAACGGTAGATGTCGATCCCAACTGCTTCTAAAATCAATAACACATGCTCGTAGCATGTCTTCGAGTGTCTGAATTGTCCTTTCACTCTGCCCATTAGTTTGTGGATGATAGTCAGTACTTAAATCTAGACGAGTTCCCAACGCTTCGTGTAATGCCTGCCAGAATCTAGAAGTAAATCTGCTATCACGATCAGAGATAATAGAGATTGGTATACCATGTCTAGAAACAACTTCTTTCAGGTATAATCGTGCTAATTTCTCTATACCATCCTCTTCTTTTATTGGCAGAAAGTGTGCTGACTTAGTAAGATGATCGACTATTACCCAAATCATATCATAACCACCTGCGGTTCTTGGTAACTTAACAATGAAATCCATGGTAATGTTTTCCCATTTCCATTCTGGGATTTCAGGTTGTTGGAGTAGACCCGATGGTTTCTGATGCTCAACTTTGACTTTAGAACAAGTCAAACATGCTCCTACATATGTGGCTATAACGGCCTTCATTCCTGGCCACCAAAAGTTTCTCTTGAGGTCTTGGTACATTTTCCCCGCTCCGGGATGTATTGAATATCTGGTTTTATGTGCTTCATCTAGTACCACTTTCCTCAAATCCCCATTCTTTGGTACCCAAATTCTTTCAGCTAAATATCTGGTTCCATCTTCCCGAATATTAATCTGTTTTTCTAATCCTTTGGGTATTTTCCTTCCAAAAATTCCTTCCTTCAAAACCTCCTGTTGTGCCTCTTTTATTCGAGTAGTAAGATTAGTATGAATAATCATGTTCATAGCTTTTACTTGAATAGGTTCTCTTTCCTTTCGACTCAAGGCATCGGCTACCACATTTGTTTTCCCCGGATGGTATCGGATTTCACAATCATAATCATTTAGCAGCTCAACCCACCTACGCTGCCTCATATTTAGTTGCTTTTGATTTAAAATATGTTGGAGACTTTTGTGGTCGATGTATACGATAAACTTGACCCCATATAGGTAATGTCTCCACATCTTTAATGCAAAAACAACGGCGCCCAATTCCAGATCGTGTGTGGTGTAGTTTTGTTCATGAATTTTGAGTTGTCGAGAAGCATATGCAATCACCTTCTTCCGTTGCATAAGAACACACCCAAAACCCATTCTAGATGCGTCGCAGTAGATAACAAAATCTTCCATTCCATCAGGTAACGATAAAATAGGTGCCGTAGTCAACTTCTTTTTCAACAATTGGAAGGCACCCTCTTGTTCGGAAGTCCATTCATACTTCTTCCCCTTGTGTGTCAATGCGGTTAAAGGTTTGGCTACTCGGGAGAAATCTTGAATAAACCTCCTATAGTAACCGGCTAAACCCAAAAATTGACGTATTTATGTTGGAGTTTTTGGGGTCTCCCAATTTTTGATGGCTTCAATCTTGGCGGGATCAACTTTGATTCCATTACTACTGACTACGTGGTCAAGAAATTGTACTTCATTTAACCAAAAAGCACATTTAGAGAACTTAGCATAAAGTTGTTCTTTTCTTAACAACTCTAACACAAGTCTCAAGTGTTGTTCGTGTTCTTGGTTATTCTTCGAATAGATAAGGATGTCATCAATAAAGACAATAACAAACTTATCTAAATATGGACTACATACTCGGTGCATGAGGTCCATGAAAACTGCGGGTGCATTGGTTAAACCGAATGGCATAACCATGAATTCGTAATGGCCATAACGAGTTCTGAAGGCTGTTTTTGGTATATCTGCTTCTTTAACCCTCAGTTGATGATAACCCGCTGTGACGATCGCTCCAAATCCATATGGACGAACACGTCATTCATCGATTTCATTGCGAGGTATTTGACCTCTATATGGTACGTTTTGTAAACATTGCATTCTTTTGAAAAGGCACACCATAAATGAATATTTAAATCAAAGGTTTTCGACATCTGATGATTTCTACATATAGACAATCACCGTAAATAATAGTTTACAATAGTAATTCCGTTGACAATGCAGTCAAAATAAGATACATGGTGATGATTTGGTGAATGCAACGTTTCCTTGATAAATATGCCATGTAAGACTCCATGCACATAGCTTGTCTAACATATAAGCAAACAGCGGAAGACTTCTAGGGAACCTGAGAATAAACATGCTAACAAGTGTCAACACAAAGGTTGGTGAGTTCATAGTTTTAGTGTTTCGCATAATCTGTATATAAAGGTGGATCACAAGATTTCAGTTGTTTCATCCGAAACGTTTATCAAAATATTCTACGAAATTGAGCACCCTGGTAACTAAATTAACGTATATATAATTTATACCCTTTGTATAATCATCTTAATAATACACCCAAACCAACGTGTACGCTTCTCAAATAGCATACGTCCATTAAAAGGCTAGTGCTCTAGTTCAGACGGGGATATCAAGCCCTAAGAATCCATATACTACTACTCGCGCCCACCAGTTCTTATAACTGGCAGTTACTAGTTACCAAAGCTAAGGGATTTTCGGTTCAAACTCGGTGTAGAATTTAGTATGTACTTGTATCCATTGCGTTTAAAATAAAGTGCATGTATTCTCAGCCCAAAAATATAGATTGCAAAAGCAATTAAAAAGGGAGCAAATGAAACTCACCTTAGCAGCACATAAGGTCATTCATCAAAAAGTGACCGTAACTCAGAATGCAAGATTAACCGTAGATCTCAACCTAGAGAACATATGTTGGTCAATACATGTCTAATAAACTAGGTTGGGTTATAGTGTATCACAATCCTAATGCTCGAGATCGACATACAAAAGTTATCAAAAGTCATTTCAAAAAGTCAATTTTGACAATTGTTCAACAAAACGAGACGTGCCTTATATAAGGATTCATTTACTTGGCTAGTAGTATTTTATCAATCTCATAAACAGGTTGTTTAAATATTAATTGCAGATTCAAAAGCAATTCCAATTAACGTTAATTATAATTCAGTTGACCATATCTTTTGATTTGTTCATCGAAATTACGCGATTTCTAAATGAAAAGTTATTGATTTTTCGCCAGCTTTCCGAAAACATGTATATCATATACCTTTTATCAGTAATATATGTATTTAATTGGTGATTCATTATAAACTGTTTAACGACAAAATTTAGCATACAAGCATGTATAAATATATACTCGAGCACTAGACATGTATACACTATTAATATATAAAAGATAAGATATGAATGCTCACGTATCAATATTGAGATTCAATATTGCAGGAAAGTACGTAGACGCAACCGAGATGATAAATACTAGGTTTGACTTGCGAACAATACCCATGAACATTACCCATAACCTCCATAGCTATAACCCATAATTTCCTTAGTTCTATCCCGTTTGAAGTTTGTTTTGAAAGTGACACGCTCATGACCTCGTCGTAATATTTTATGTATAATATTACTAAAAATAGTAAGATTAATAATAATAATAATCTTAATAATATAATAATAATAATAATAATAATAATAATAATAATAATAATAATAATAATAATAATAAATAAATAAATACTTAGGAGTAATATGTGTAAAAAAAAACATGCGCAAGAAACCTGATATTTATAGCCATAATTCCTGATTCTGATGCCCATGCGATCGCATGGGTTTTATGCCTATTTCTCATGCGATCGCATGGCCGTCAGATCCAGCTCACATATTTTTTTGTTTTCTTGTTTGTCGACATAATTAAATATAATATATATAATTTAAATAATTAATTATATATTATATTAAATTCATGTGCATAGTTGACTTGTAATTTTCATTCAGATGACTCGTACGTTGTCACTCGACTTATGTCCCGGTTCCGGTTTCTCGAACGCATTTTCGTACGCTTAGAAAACTCGCAATTTACGTTTTGTGACTCGTACTTTTGTCAAAATATAATCTTAAATTATCAATAAACTATATCATTCAAAGTGTATCTTAAACTTTCGAGTGTTTTGGTCATTTACTTCTATAAATCATTGTCTCGCTATTTGTTAATATATATATGTATACTAACAAATCATTTTATGACCAAGTTAATATATATTTTCAACATTCATAAACACGTTTTAAATATACGTCGTAAGTTATTCATACAATTAATATTCCAACTTATCATATATATTCAAATAAATATTTAAACCAATAAGTTTAATGTACGGTATCAAAAAAATTAATACATTGTTACGTTTTCAAGTTATATTATATATATATGTATCTATATACATATAATTGTTCGCGAATCGTCGAGAACAACCGAAAGGTATTTGAATATATGAAAATAGATCAAAAATTTTGAGATTCAGTTTTACAGACTTTGTTTATCGTGTCGAAAATGTTACTCATACAAAGATTAAGTTTAAATTTTGTCAGAAATTTCCGGGTCATCACAGTACCTACCCGTTAAAGAAATTTCGTCCCGAAATTTGAATGAGGTTGTCATGACTAACAATAAAAATGTTTTCATGCCGTATATGTGTTGATAAATAGAGTTTTATCACCGTTGAATAATATGGATAAAACAATCCGATTATTCGAAGCGTATGCGAGAAGTTATTGTAAAAGAGTGAAATGAAGAATAGAGATTCGTCTTAACTCTTGACGTATTAACAATTGATTTCCGTAATTTAAGGAATAGAAAATCTTCATAATCTAAATAAGATTTGATTCTTCGGAATTTAAGGAAATTAAGATTTCTTTTGATTAAATGCGTAATTTGCCTCGATTGCTATGTTTGATATTTCGCTATAAATTGACATCTTCCGTTTCATTATTTTCATCACTTTTACATCTTCTTCCTCATTTCCTATTTTTAAAAGATTGTAAAAATGCTTCATCCAGTTCTGATTCTTGATATACTCCTAACTTTCATATCTGTCATTCTTCTTTTTCATCTACCACCGGAGCAAGTTATTTTCTTCTACCATTACCTTGGGGTTATAGTGTTTTTCATTCTCCCGTGTCTTTATATTGCTATACACATTGATATACACGGTTTGTAATTTCTGGGTGGTTGTTGGGTTTTATATCTTCCCTTATATTTCGATGTCTCTGCTTCTGTCTTTCCATAATCATTGACATCCACAGTTAATACTCTCTCCAATTTACTGTGATTTATATGTACTCCCATTGATACTTTGAAGCTTCATGCTTTTGTTTTATCTTTCCGACTTTAAATCAAGCGAATAATGGTCCAGAATTCGTAGGTATGAATTTCGGAATGAACATAATTAATGTTCTAAAAAAAATGGTAATAGCACAATCTGACTTGTCAAATTACCAGAATACCTCGAAAAAGACCGAATCATTAAGAAAATATTTTCTTGATAGTTTAGAGGTTAAATAGAATGAAAGAGTTATGTAACATGGTTTATAATGAGGGTATGATCTGTGAACCTTTATCACGTTCCATTAGAAACTCAGCATGACTTAATGTAATATAATCACGTTGATCAAGTGTCATTATATTATATACTAACTCATGCTTCAGTTCCCAACACCACTTCAAAAATATTCATATTTTAAACTTGAAGGTTTCAGAATTTAGAAACTAAAATAGTTTCTTTTATGATGTTACATAGATATCGCAAGGAGAAAATTGATTTCCGATGAGAGTGATTATGGAATTATCTCCAGAAATATGGAGGATATTTATAATGAAAGATACGATGATATCTTAGAATTTCTAATATCAGAGGATGATGAAGAATATTGTCCGCAAGGGTTTAGATTCGGAAGCAAAGTATTCGTTAATGGCTTCAGCAGATACTGAATAATTTGGATTCTTTGAAGGCAGGTTTAGTCTTTGTGATTTATCCACAGCCTCCTTCATACTTTG
This sequence comes from Rutidosis leptorrhynchoides, assembly GCF_046630445.1. Lineage (NCBI taxonomy): Eukaryota > Viridiplantae > Streptophyta > Magnoliopsida > Asterales > Asteraceae > Rutidosis > Rutidosis leptorrhynchoides. Next base: position 23,972,692 of record NC_092334.1, on the reverse strand, counting down.
CTCAATCCGTTTTCCAGTTCCAAACCTTCTCTTTTTCTGAGCTTTGCCAACACACTATTCTTTATCATCAAACTTTTGGCTGTTAAGGTCATTTACAGTTTTTGCTGCTTCATCAGCATTCATAGTTATCATAACCGAATCGTTGGTTATCAATCCGAGGTGTTTTCAAAAGTTTGAAGGGTTTTCATGAAGATTGTAATTGTCAAGATACATATGATGTTCTAGAATTTTGAACGATACAAAATTTTTTTTTCTTGTTTATTTTTGGGTTTATGAATCGAAGTGATGTTTTAGCACAGTTTTGAAGTCAAAGTATAGCATTTGAAAGATGTAAGAATCTAAGAGTGATGTTTTCTGTTAAATCTTGGCTTGGATTCTGATTTTTCAAAATCAGAATATGTAATTGAATTTGTATAGAAACGATTGTATATCGCTGTGAGCATAGTTAATACTTTTTGAATCAAAGTTGAAGAATGTACAGTATAACATATTAATTGTGAGCTTATATATTTCCCGAGTATTACCTACCCGTTAAAGATTTCACAATTAATACTTTGTACAAAAGAATTTTTTTATTACCGTCTTTATGAAAATATATGTATGTATATTTTCTTCAGATGTAATACAGATTTGATGAGTTAATATCATATTAAGCTCATTTGATTTTTGAATTGAATGAATAATCTCTAAAACATTAAGGAATACTTCATTATTTATTCTTATTCCTCGGTGAAGGATGTTGATGCTCGTGGAATTCTTATGAACTTCATAAGATATAAATGATGTTTTCTAGAAAGTTTCGAGTACATCGAAGATAAAAGTGTAAAATCAAACATGTAATTGATTAATACACCAAGTTCATTATGAAATGGAATTCATTGAGTTGAAACATATATTTGTAGTTAACGATGGTTAAGTTGTTAACGAACGATGTACATCATAGCATATTAGTAATATGAATTAACCGAGTAGTATCTACCTCTTAAAATTCACACGTAATAGCTTAGTACGAAAAGATTCATGATGGTTTTAAAATTTATATATATAAGATATACATATAAATTCTTTAGATGAATTGAGTTATTACTTCATAACTCATTGATACAATATACTCGTTGTTGACTCGTAATGATGTCCACTGTGCTTTCTTGAACTGATGGAGCTTGTGATGTTAGAGGTGCTGTCGATTCTAACGATGTTCACAGCTCTGCCTGTGCTGGTGAGGCTAAGGGTACTGTTGATTATGTTGGTAAAACAAGTCTAGCTTGTATCTTACACCATTCGGATAAGGGTTTCTACTCTATCTGATTTAGGGTTAAGGCTAGAATAGATAATCTCTAAACTTTAGAAATTACATAATCGCTGTAGAATGTTTCTCTGATGAAGTTATGAATCCATACTTCATCGTTTGTAGTTGCTGGTACTTCTTGGTACATATGGTGCGTATGATGTTGATATCCGAGGTACAAATTGTGATGTTGAGGCGTGTGATGCGGATGTGGTTGTTGGTGGTGGTAATGATCCTGTTGGCGTGGATGATGGTGGTACCGGTTATGCTGCGGGTGCTGCTGCTGGTGTTCGTAACCCTTGCACCATATTCTCCAAAGCCACTACCCGAGCACGAAGCTCGTTGACTTCTTCTATTATACCGGGATGATCGGTGGTTCGGACGATCGGAAAAATAAGATTTATAATATGGGAGAGTATATAATCATGATGAGATACTCTGGAAATGAGAGAGAAAATATTATTACGAATAGGTTCGCCGGTAAGTGCTTCAGGTTCTTCGCCAAGAGGTGAATGTGGTGGATGGAAGGGATCACCTTTTTCTTGTCTCCAATGATTAACTAGGCTACGAAACCATCCCCAATTCATCCAGAATAGGTGATGGCTGATTGGTTGATCCATTCCGGTTACACTTTCTTCAGAGTTCAGGTGAATATCCATATCGGAATAGCTGTTGGAATTTAAGGAATTTGAACTAGATACGGGATCCATCTTGTATAATTAGAGAGATAATTTTTGATATGAAATAGATTATAGAATTTGATTGGTACTCTTCAATACATAATTTACATATGTATATATAATACCAAAATCCCGTAAATTACGAAGAAATTTTCGGAAGATGGCAGTCAAAGTGTACTGTAATAGATATGCCAAGATATGAATTTTGTCTATACACTATCTATGCAATCAATGCAATAAGACGCGTTTAGACTTAAGATGATAGACAAGAAATTTCTGACAAGAAATGATAAGCAAAACTTTTGACATGCAGACACAGTCGAAGTCCAGACTTACTAATGCATCTTAACAACTATCAGTTAGACACACTTATGCAAGACCTGGTTCACTAAGACCAACGCTCTGATACCAACTGTGACGATCGCTCCAAATCCATATGGACGAACACATCATTCATCGATTTCATTGCGAGGTATTTGACCTCTATATGATACGTTTTGTAAACATTGCATTCTTTTGAAAAGGCACACCATAAATGAATATTTAAATCAATGGTTTTCGACATCTGATGATTTCTACATATAGACAATCACCGTAAATAATAGTTTACAATAGTAATTCCGTTGACAATGCAGTCAAAATAAGATACATGGTGATGATTTGGTGAATGCAACGTTTCCATGATAAATATGCCATGTAAGACTCCATGCACATAGCTTGTCTAACATATAAGCAAACAGCGGAAAACTTCTAGGGAACCTGAGAATAAACATGCTAACAAGTGTCAACGCAAAGGTTGGTGAGTTCATAGTTTTAGTGTTTCGTATAATCTGTATATAAAGGTGGATCACAAGATTTCAGTTGTTTCATCCGAAACGTTTATCAAAATATTCTACGAAATTGAGCACCCTGGTAACTAAACTTAACGTATATATAATTTATACCCTTTATATAATCATCTTAATAATACACGCAAACCAACGTGTACGCTTCTCAAATAGCATACGTCCATTAAAAGGCTAGTGCTCTAGTTCAGACGGGGATATCAAGCCCTATGGATCCATATACTACTACTCGCGCCCACCAGTTCTTATAACTGGCAGTTACTAGTTACCAAAGCTAAGGGATTTTCGGTTCAAACTCGTCGTAGAATTTAGTATGTACTTGTATCCATTGCGTTTAAAATAAAGTGCATGTATTCTCAGCCCAAAAATATAGATTGCAAAAGCAATTAAAAAGGGAGCAAATGAAACTCACCTTAGCAGCACATAGGGTTATTCATCAAAAAGTGACCATAACTCGGAATGCAAGATTAACCGTAGATCTCAACCTAGAGAACATATGTTGGTCAATACATGTCTAATAAACTAGGTTGAGTTATAGTGTATCACAATCCTAATGCTCGAGATCGACATACAAAAGTTATCAAAAGTCATTTCAAAAAGTCAATTTTGACAATTGTTCAACAAAACGAGACGTGCCTTATATAAGGATTCATTTACTTGGATAGTAGTATTTTATCAATCTCATAAACAGGTTGTTTAAATATTAATTGCAGATTCAAAAGCAATTCCAATTAACGTCAATTATAATTCAGTTGACCATATCTTTTGATTTGTTCATCGAAATTACGCGATTTCTAAATGAAAAGTTATTGATTTTTCGCCAGCTTTCCGAAAACATGTATATCATATACCTTTTACCAGTAATATATGTATTTAATTGGTGATTCATTATAAACTGTTTAACGACAAAATTTAGCATACAAGCATGTATAAATATATACTCGAGCACTAGACATGTATACACTATTAATATATAAAAGATAAGATATGAATGCTCACGTATCAATATTGAGATTCAATATTGCAGGAAAGTACGTAGACGCAACAGAGATGATAAATACTAGGTTTGACTTGTGAACAATACCCATTAACATTACCCATAACCTCCATAGCTATAACCCATAATTTCCTTAGTTCTATCCCGTTTGAAGCTTGTTTTGAAAGTGACACGCTCATGACCTCGTCGTAATATTTTATGTATAATATTACTAAAAATATTAAGATTAATAATAATAATAATAATCTTAATAATATAATAATAATAATAATAATAATAATAATAATAATAATAATAAATAAATAAATAAATAAATAAATAAATAAATAAATACTTAGGAGTAATATGTGTAAAAAAAACATGCGCAAGAAACCTGATATTTATAGCCATAATTCCTGATTCTGATGCCCATGCGATTGCATGGGTTTTATGCCTATTTCTCATGCGATCGCATGGCCGTCAGATCCAGCTCACATATTTTTTGTTTTCTTGTTTATCGACATAATTAAATATAATATATATAATTTAAATAATTAATTATATATTATATTAAATTCATGTACATAGTTGACTTGTAATTTTCATTCAGATAACTCGTACGTTGTCACTCGACTTATGTCCCGGTTCTGGTTTCTCGAACGCATTTTCGTACGCTTAGAAAACTCGCAATTTACGTTTTGTGACTCGTACTTTTGTCAAAATATAGTCTTAAATTATCAATAAACTATATCATTCAAAGTGTATCTTAAACTTTCGAGTGTTTTGATCATTTACTTCTATAAATCATTGTCTCGCTATTTGTTAATATATATATATATATATATATATATATATATATATATATATATATACTAACAAATCATTTTATGACCAAGTTAATATATATTTTCAACATTCATAAAGACTTTTTAAATATACGTCGTAAGTTATTCATACAATTAATATTCCAACTTATCATATATATTCAAATAAATATTTAAACCAATAAGTTTAATGTACGGTATTAAAAAAATTAATACATTGTTACGTTTTCAAGTTATATTATATATATATGTATCTATATACATATAATTGTTCGCGAATCGTCGAGAACAACCGAAAGGTATTTGAATATATGAAAATAGATCAAAAATTTTGAGATTCAGTTTTACAGACTTTGTTTATCGTGTCGAAAATGTTACTCATACAAAGATTAAGTTTAAATTTTGTCAGAAATTTCTGGGTCATCACACCGACCTTAAGTCGATTTTGGAGTATACGCTCGAACCTTGGAGTTGATCAAATAGGTCATCGATTCGGGGTAAAGGGTATCGGATTTTGATGGTTACTTTGTTCAGCTCACAGTAATCGATACACATGCGAAAAGACCCATCTTTCTTTTTAACGAATAAAATTGGAGCTCCTCATGGTGGCGTACTCGGTCGGATAAAACCACGTTCTAATAAGTTTTGTAGCTGACTTTGTAATTCTTTCATTTCGGTGGGCGCAAGTCTATATGGAGCACGAGCTATTGGTGTGGCTCCTGGTACAAGATCTATTTGAAATTCAACGGATCGGTGTGGAGGTAGTCCCGTTAATTCTTCTGGAAACACCTCAGGAAATTCTCTTGCAACAGGAACATCATCGATTTTCTTTTCTTCTTTTTCAACCTTCTCGACGTGTGCTAGTATGGCATAGCAACCTTTTTTTTATTAGTTTGCACGCCTTCAAACTACTAATAAGATTTAATTTGACATTACTCTTTTCTCCGTACACCATTAAGGGTAACCCGTTTTCTCTCGGAATGCAAATCGCCTTCTCATGACAAACAACTTCGGCTTTCACCTTGGACATCCAGTCCATTCCAATAATTACGTCGAAGCTACCCAATTCCACCGGTATTAAATCAATTGCAAACGTTTCGCTAACTAAACTAATTTTTCTATTTCGGCAAATTTTATCAACCTTAATTAGTTTACCGTTTGCTACTTCAACTATACACTTTTTATCCAAAGGCGTTAACGGACAATTTAATTTGGCACAAAATTCTCTACTCATATAACTTCTATCGGCACCCGAATCAAATAAAACATAAGCAGGTGTATTGTTGATAAGAAACGTACCCGTAACAAGCTCCGGGTCTTCCTGTGCTTTCTCCCCATTAATGTTGAAGGCTCTCCCACGGCCTTGCCTATTTCCATTCCTGCACTGGTTTATGGTATGGCCCGGTTTTCCACATCCATAGCAAACAACGCCGTTTTTATTTGTTTCGGCATTATTTACTCCTTTGTTTCTATTTGGTCCGTAGACTTCACACTTTGCCGCAATATGGCCATTCCTATTACACTTGGTACATAATTCTCTACAAAACCATTCCGGATGAAACGTATCACACCTAGGGCATATAGTTTTTTGCATTTTGTTGTCGTTGTTATTGTTGTTGTTGTTGTTGTTGTTGTTGTTATTGTTGTTGTTGTTGTTGTTGTTAGGGTTATTGTTGTTGAGTCGTTTGTTGTTGTTATTGTTGTGATTGGGATTATTGTTGTTGTTATTATTATTGGGATGGTTGTTGCGGTTATTGTTACGGTTGTTGTTGCGATTATTGTTGTTATTGGGGTGGTTGCGATTGTTGTTGTAGTTGTTGTTTTGATTGTTGTTGTTGTACTGGTGACCCTGATCACTGCTTTCCTCCCACTTTCTTTTTCCCTGTTTCATTATGGCCTCCTCGGCCGCTTCTTTCTTTATCCTTCCTGTAATTTGTCCTATCAATTTGTGGGCTATACGGCTCGTTTTCTGCATTGTTGCAGGATCGTTAGCACCTATATGCTCTTGGATTCGTTCCGGCAACCCTTTTATGAATGCTTCAATTTTTGCTTCTTCGTCTTCAAATGCTCCAGGACACATTAAAGCAAGTTCATTGAGACGTCGCTCGTAAGTAGTGACATCTAACCCTTGGGTTGTCAGTGCTTTAAGCTCTGTCTTGAGCTTGTTGATTTCGGTTCTGGGACGGTACTCTTCCGTCATCATGTGCTTGAAAGCGGACCATGGAAGTGCGTAGGCGGTATTCTGTCCTACGTAATCCATATAGGTATTCCACCATGTCAAAGTAGTACCCCTGAAAGTATGTGTGGCATACTTAACTTTATCCTCTTCTGCCAGTTGCTGATTGCGAACACAGCTTCAACCTTCTCTGTCCACCGCTTTAGTCCAACGGGTCCTTCAGTTCCTTCAAACTCATTGGGTTTGCAGACCATAAAAGCTTTGTAGGAACATCCTACCCGGTTACCATTGTTTCCTCCACTACTGGAACCCGATTGGTTATTGTTATTCATTGCATTCACCACTGCAGCCATATTTGCAGCGAAAGCTTGAAGTTCTTCTGTGTTCAATTGTTGTTGTCTAGTAGCTGGAGGAGCCATTTCCTTCAAAAATAGCCGACTGAGTTAATCATATAGAATTTTAGAAGTAGCCAAAAAGTATTTTGTAGCTTAATATGAACTTATTATTATAAAAGCTTTTTCTTCATATTACCATTTTATAACTATAATAATGTTCATACTTAGCAGCTAACACACAAATTAACTACTAAAATTCAAATATGAAAAACTATGGTAAGTTATTACGTTACTACGTAATAATAAGTTGTAATAATAATAATAAACCTTCCATGCTTATTCTTATTATTATACAATCATAAGGAAAATTACATTGCGGATTTTCTTACAAGCTTAAACACACAATATAATACATATTATACAATGCACGGAATACAGGATAGCTGCCGATGGTTCAAGAACGGCGAGATTTCTTAGATGTTGATGTTGTTTCTTTCTCTGCCAAACGTTTGGATTTTCGTTTGAATAGTTCTTTTTCCAATTCCTCCCAATTAGTTCTTTCGGCTAATTGTTTGGGGGCAAAACCAACAGTCCTTATACGAGCGGTCATTTTATAAACTGGTCTCTTAGGTGGTTTAGGTGGATGATCACAAATATTTTGGGTCATAATAGGTTCATCGGGTTTGGGATCGGGTATAACAGCAAAAGATTTTCCCAAATCACGTTGTGGTTCGGTAATTTTCACAACTTCTTCAGGATCCTCTTCTTCGGGTTTCTCTTCGGGATCTTCTTCTGGATCCTCTTCTGGAACCTCTACTGGCAATTGTGAATCTTCCCAATTTTCCCAACAATTTTCCACTTTAATGGTAGCACCAAAAGTTAACTTTTCCGTTGGTTCATAAGTCGTACGCTTTGACTCAGCCTCCGAATCACTTGATAAGTAAATGAAATCTGAATCACTAGAGATGCTTATATGATCGGATGAAGTCATCTATCACATAATAGCAGGCACGTTAAGAGAATGATATATCTTATAATATTTATATGTTAATAATCTTATGTTTCCAACAATTATATTAAGCAATCATTTTTAAAATAATTACGGTCGAAGTTCAGACTCACTAATGCATCAAAAATCAGTTAGACACACTAATGAAAAATTTTCTGATTCTCTAAGACCAACGCTCGGATACCAACTGAAATGCCCCGTTCATATTAATTATAAACGTTTCATATTAATTGGTTTCATTGCGAGGTTTTTTGACCTCTATATGAGACGTTTTTCAAATCTTGCATTCGTTTAAAAAAAAAACCATAACCTTTATTATTGAATAAAGGTCTTAATGACATAATTTAGATTGTCTATCAAAGAAAATCTCCTCAAATAAATAAGTTTTTACACAACCCATTACAATATGATCAAATATATTACAACAAATACTCCGAATGCAAGTTTAAACAATATAAACAATTATGCCGACTCCAAATCTTGACCTTGGGTTGGCATACGATAGCGGAAGCGTTTTTAATATTCACCTGAGAATAAACATGCTTAAAACGTCAATAAAAATGTTGGCGAGTCATAGGTTTAATTTCTACATAATAATCATAGCATTTAATAAGCCACAAGATTTCATTTAATTAAATGCGCAGGATCATTACAACTGCAAAAATCATTCATACGATGAGTCGCCTGGTAACCGACCTTAACATAGAGCACTTAAGATATCTGGCATCATACATTCCACTATTCAAATATATGACAAGAACCCTTCGAAGTACTAAAGCATTTCCACTATTCGAAAATGGGGGTGGTTGGTGCCCGTAGATCTACCTTTAGGATTCGCGTCAATTAGTGTTTTTCACTAACTCTTAGGTTACCAAGCATAATAATAATAAGTACAGATATCCGGTATAACAAATCAATCGTAGAATGTAGTTCCATGAACTTGTGCTTATTTTGTAAAACATTTATAAATTTTGCATGTATTCTCATCCCAAAATAATTTAAATAGTAAAAATGGGACTATAACTCACTTTCACAGATTACTAATTCGTCGAGAATTAGACTTGGCTACGGGTTGATTTATGAACCTATAACAATATATACATATATTAAAATATGATCGAAATATATTCACAATATTTTCTTTATTACGTGTTGATGATTTTAGTTGTCCAGTTAGCAGTCCAATGTTAGTAGTCCATAATTTGTCGTACATGAATAACTTAATATATATCTTGAATCAATCCACGACTCAGTGTATACATATCTCAGTATTGATCACAACTCAAACTATATATATATATATATTTTGGAATCAACCTCAACCCTGTATAGCTAACTCCAACATTTGCATATAGAGTGTCTATGGTTGTTCCACAATATATATATATAGATGGGTCGACATGATAGGTCAAAACCTTGTATACGTGTCTATGGTATCTCAAGATTACATAATATACAATATAAGTTGATTAAGTTATGGTTGGAATAGATTTCTTACAAATTTTCACGTAGCTAAAATGAGTAGTTTTTACCAATTTTGTTTTACCCGTCATTTCTTCGTTTCAAATCCGTTTTGAGTGATTTAAGTGGCTATGGTTTCATATTGAACTTAACTTTATGAAACTAAACAGAAAAAGTATAGCTTTATAGTCGAAAATATAAGTTACAAGTCGTTTTTGAAAGAGGTAGTCATTTCCGTCGAAAGAACGACATCTTGATGACTATTTTGAAAAACATACTTTCACTTTGAGTTTAACCATGATTTTTGGATATAGTTTCATATTCATAAGAAAAATAATTTTCCCAGAAGTATAGCTTTTAAATCAAAGTTTTTCATAGTTTTTAATTATCCAAACCAATACAGCCCCCGGTTGTACTACGACGGCGTATATCCGGTTTTACGGTGTTCTTCGTGTTTCCAGGTTTTAAATCATTAAGTTAGCATATCATATAGATATAGAACATGTGTTTAATTGATTTTAAAAGTTAAGTTAGAAGGATTAACTTTGTTTGCGAACAAGTTTAGAATTAACTAAACTGTGTTCTAGTGATTACAAGTTTAGTTCTTCGAATAAGATAGTTTTATATGGATGAATCGAATGATGTTATGAACATCATTACTACCTCAAGTTTTTTGGATAAACCTACTAGAAATGAGAAAAATAGATCTAGCTTCAAAGGATCCTTGGATGGCTTGAAAGTTCTTGAAGTAGAATCATGACACGAAAACAAGTTCAAGTAAGATTTCCACTTGAAATAAGATTGTTATAGTTATAGAAATTGAATCAAAGTTTGAATATGAATATTACCTTAAATAAGAAAGATAACCTACTGTAAATAACAAAGGTTTCTTGATCTTAGATGATAAGTTGGAATGGATTAGAAAGCTTGGAAGTAGTCATGAAGACTTGATAAGATTCTTGAAGTGTTCTTGAAAGATGGTTGTTTTTATGATGATTAAAGCTTGTAATTGAAGCTAAAAGATGGTGAAAATGCTTGGAGATGATCAAGTATGATGTTAGGAGTATTTTTAGAGAGAAATTGGAGTATAAGTATGAGAAAATGGAGTGAAGAAATGGTGTGCATTCATGAATACATTTTTTACATTTTATAGAGGAAAAAAAATACTTAAGTTTGTTTTCTTGCTAAATAATTCATGCAAGTTGACAAATGATGGTTTCCACATGATCCTTAATCATTTAAGGCTGCTAAGGAGCAGATTTTTATTAGTATAGATGAATAGTAAATACATCTAGAAGCTGCGTATTATACGAGTACAATACCATACATGTACGAGTAGAATTTTTGATGAAAATGAATGAGAATGTAATTGTAAGCATTTTTTTTAACTAGAAGTACTTTGATATGTGTCTTGAAGTCTTTCAAAAGTGTACTAATACATCTTAAAACACTACATGTATATACATTTTAACGGAGTCGTTAAGTCATCGTTAGTCGTTACATGTAAGTGTTGTTTTGAGACCTTTAAGTTAACGATCTTGTTAAATATAATTGACCCATTGTTATTACACTTAAATGAGATGTTAAATTGTTATGTTAATATGGTGTATTATCATATCTAATATCATATATATATATATATGTGTGAAATACTATTACAACGATAATCGTTACATATATGTATATTGTTTCGAAGTCTTTAAGTTAGTAGTCTCATCTTATATATATAACTCATTGTTATTATACTTAATGAGATACTTAAATATCATTTAATCAAATCATAAATATATATATCCAAATATATATTCCTTTAATTAATTATTACGATATATGACGTTCGTGAATCGTTAGACAGACTGGGTGTCCAAACGTTTGTATAAAATTCATTCCAAATAACCAAGTCTTAATGAGTTTGATTGCTTAACATGTTGGAAACATTAATTATGTAAATATTAATCTTCTATATATTAGCGGAAAAATCCGGGTCGTTACACTTGCATTGTTCAGTTGTTAAATATCGTCATATGTATTTTTACTACAAAATACATTAGGTGAGTTCATTTGATTCCCTTTTACTCTTTACATTTTTGGGACTGAGAATAAATGCGCTACTTTTACAACTGCTTTATTAAATGCTTTTGAAATACATTTTGAACTGCGAATACATGAAATGATTTTATAAATGTTTGACGAGATAGACACAAGCAAAACATTCCTCGAATGAATTATGTGGACGTGATAATTACCACCATTGAATTATGTGGACGTGATAATTGCCACAATTGATATGAATATTTTTCCCCTGATTATTATTGTTTGGTAACCTAAGAATTAGGGAACATCACTAATTTTGAGAATTAGTGCACGCCTAATTGACGCGAATCCTAAAGGTAGCTACCGGGTTTGACACCCCCACCCAGAATGTTCACTAGAAGGAAGAGCTAGTGGGCGTGATGTTTAGTACTTCGAGGTTTATATATTATACAGACGAGATGTTCTGTTTTTGGGGATATTATTTATGCGCATTATATGTTAAGGTCGGTTACCAAGCCAAACTATGAAAGCAATGAAAAGTGAATGTTATGTATCGAGAGAATGATTTTATACACAGGTTATGTGTATGTTATTTTTGTGCACAAGATATGTGTACGGTTACTAAGATTTATGAAAGATGATTTCGTACACGAGAAAGGTGTACTGTATTTAAAAGATATCGCATGTACATTACACGTGGGTATAGGATTCGGGCCCATTTGTACCATGCAGCATTTAAATCTTGTGGTCCATCAAAATGATGAATTTTATTGTTTTATGATAAACCTATGAACTCACCAACCTTTTGGTTGACACTTGAAAGCACGTTTATTCTCAGGTATGAAAGAAATCTTCCGCTGTGCATTTGCTCATATTAGAGATATTACTTGGAGTCATTCATGACATATTTCAAAAGACGTTGCATTCGAGTCGTCGAGTTCATCAAGATTATTATTAAAGTCAATTATAGTTGGATATATTATGAAATGGTATGCATGCCTGTCAACTTTAGATGAAATGAAAGTTTGTCTTTCAAAAACGAATGTATCATATAGAAGTCAATACCTCGCGATGTAACCAAATGTAATGTATTCGTCCTGATAGATTAGGAAGGGTCCTTTCAGTTGGTATCAGAGCGGTGGTCTTAGTGAACCAGGTCTGCATTAGTGTGTCTAATTGATAAGTCATTAGGATGCATTAGTGAGTCTGGACTTCGACCGTGTCTACATGTCAAAAGTTTTGCTTATCATTTCTAGTCGGAAATCATCTGTTTATCATCCTTAGGAAATTACCTGCTTATCATTCCTAGTCTAGACACATCTTACTGCATTGATTGCATGAATAGTGTATAGAAAAAATTCATATCTTAGCGTATCTGTTATTGTTACCTTTGCCTGACAGCTTCCGTAGATTCTTCCGTAACTTATGGGATTTTTGTATTATATATGCATATGTAAATTATGTATTGCAGGGTACTAATCTACATCCTATAATATATTTCTTATCAAAAATACTTCATTTAATCATACGAGATGAATCCCTCAACCAGTTCGAGTCCCTCAGATTTCGATAGCTATTCCGATAGTTATTCCGACAGCTATTCCGATATGGATTTCCACTCGAGCTCCGAAAGCAGTATAACCGGAATGAATTAACCAATTAGCCATCATTTATTCTAGATGAATTGGAGATGGGTTCGTATTCGACTTAATCAATGGAGACGCGAAGAAGACGATCTTTTCCACCAACCAAATTGCCCTCTTGAAGAATAACCCGAAACAATTACCGGCGAAATTATCCGAAACACCATTTTTAGCCTCATTTCCAGAGTATCTCGTCATGATTATATACTACATCAGATTATGAACCTTATTCATCCGCTTGTTCCAACCGACAATCATCCCGGAGTAATGAAAGAAGTCAACGAACTTCGCGCTCGAATAATCAATTTGGAGAATATGGTTCAAAAGGTACTAGCTTCAGCAGCATCACCGGCACCAACAGTACCATCAGTAACAGCACCAGTACCATCAACAATCCATGCCTCAACATCTCATTCTGTACCTAGAGTATAATCATCGTTCTATGTATCGTTCTACATCAATTATCTTCGTTCTTCAAGGCGATTATATAATTTCTAATGTTTTAGAGATCATATATTCTTGTTCTAACGGTAAATCAAATGAGTTTAACATCATATTAACTCATTAAATCCATGATTACACATGAAGAAAATGTATATGTATATATATTTTCATAAAGATTGTAATTGAAAAATTCCTTTGTACAAACTGTCAATGGTGAAAATATTTTAACGGGTAGGTAATACCCGAGGAATATTTAGATTTCACATTAATAAGTTACACTGTACATTCTTCGAATCTGATTCAACAGTTATTCACTATCCTACTTACATCCACCGATATACGTATCCATTCACCGCAGAATAACCATTTTCATACAATTTCATATTTGGATTTTGACTTATCAAAATTCAACAAGTGGCATAATGAAGAAAACATTTGACAAAATAAAATTTGTTAGAAACAGACAAATTAAATAAAATAAAAATTTGTTAAGAATCCACGCTAACTGTTCCTAGCTAACTGTTAATTCCGTATTACCTTTTATTTATCGCAATTTATTTTTCGCAATTTTAATTCTCGCAATTTTATTTATCGTCATTTAATTTCTGTTATTTATTTTACGCACTTTAAATATCGGGACACGTATACAAGGTTTTGACATATCATATCGACGCATCTATATATATTATTTGGAATAACCATAGACACTTTATATGCAGTAATGCTGGAGTTAGCTATACAGGGTTGAGGTTGATTCTACAATAATATATATAGTTTGAGTTGTGATCGAGTCTGAGACATATACACGGGTCACGATACGTATTAATTAATTCGAATATTATATATTAAATTATATATGAATTATTGGACTGTTAACTGTGGATTATCGACTGTGGACTAATGACATTGGACAATTAAAATGAATTAAAATATTGATTATAATATATGAAACTAAATAATTCTTCAAGTTTGCCACTTGATTTCATCTTAAACCTCATTTGTATCTTGACGATTACAATCTGCGTTCAAACATTTCACGATTCTTGAAAACACCTCAATTGAGAGGATGAACCAACCGCACTTCGTCTACGGAAGGAAAGATTTATGCATATAGTTATACACCTGAATAACACTCGGAACCTGAGTAAACGTTTAAAACGTGTCTGTGCTAGCTCCTTTGGCATTGTTATTACCAAAAAAAAAAAATAACATTGCAACTCTTTTCAAATTAGCCAAATTTGTCACAGCTCCAACAAGTCAAATTTGACTTTTCAGTCGGACTAGCCTTACTATAACCTTGATATATATGCGTGCTCTTTTATTGTTACCGGGGAACCTTTTATATTCCATCATATTACCAGCAGATGTACCAGCAACCTCGTCACTCCTTGGTTTAAATCCCTCCGACAAATCACTATATTTATCTATTGAAGTCGCATCATGTACTCATCCTCATCTTGTAACAAGAATTGCCATACCAATTACCGGGAATCATCAAATCTGTATTGTGAGTCTCGCAATGTTTCCACATCAACAGTTATATGTATCCATATAACATTTATCTCTTAGAATTATGATCTTCCATTCTGAAATTCTGAAAAGCACCCAGTCTGTGAATTAATACTCTGAATTTTGAAAAGTTTAATGAAACAACAAAAACTGTAAACGACCTCAATAGCCAAAAGTTGATGATAAAGAATTGTATGTTGGCAAAGCTCAGAAACAGTTTGAAGCTGAAAAACTGATTGAGCAAACTACGAAGGAGTCTCTGAACAAATCACAAGGACTAAACTTGTACATTAAGAATCTTGATGATTCTGTTTCTGATGAAATCTTTAGCGAATACCTTGCTTCTGACTCCAAACTCTTGCGGACAAATTTTCTTCACCATCCTTCGATATTAGAAATTCCAAGATATCATCGTATCTTTCATTATAAATATCCTCCATATTTCTGAAGATATTTTCATAATTATTCTTATCTGAAATCATTAATCTCTTCGTGCTATCAGTGTTACATCAGATAGAAACTGTTAGTTTCTATATTCTATAAACTTTCGAGCTTAAAATATGAATGTTATTGAAGTACTGTTGGGAACTGATACATGAGTTAGTATAATATAATGACACTTGATCAACGTGATTATATTACGGTAAGTCATGCTGAGTTTCTAATGGAACGTGATGATTCACATGCCCTAACGTCATCATGTGCCATGTTACACCACTCTTACATTCTACCAAATCTCCAAACATATCAAGAACATATTTTCCTGATAGTTCTATCTCTTCTCCTGAATTCTGATAATTTAACTAATCAAGAATCGTGCTATTACAATTTCTTTCTTAGAACATTAACTCTGTTCATTTTGAAATTCATATCTACAAATTCTGGACCATTTTTCGCTTGACTTAAAGTAGGGAAGAGAAAACAAAAGAATAGAACTCCAAAATATAAAGGAAATGAAGAGGGTAGATTTATAGTGAATTATCCAACAGAGCAATCAAAACAGATTATCGCATTTAATCAAAGAGATCCTAATTTCCTTAAATATCGAAGAATCAGATCTTATAGATTCCCAAGATTTTCTTTTGAATCCCTTGAATTCCGGAATTCAAACGTGACCACGTCAAAATTTATGACGAATCTCTATTTCTTCATTTCAATCTTTTGTGACAGCTTCACTATTACGTTTCACATAATCGAATTGTTTTATCCATGTTACTCAATGATGATAAAACTCTATCTATCAGCTCATATTCATCATGAAAACATTTTTATTGTTAACCATGACCACCTCACTCAAATTTCGGGACGAAATTTCTTTAACGGGTAGGTACTGTGACGATCCGAGAATTTCCGACCAAATTTAAACTTAATCTTTATATGTTTCCGATAAGATAAGCAAAGTCTGTAATATTGAGTCTCAAAATTTTTGAACTGTTTACATGGATTCAGTTACCCTTTGACTATTCTCGATGATTCACGAACAAAGGGGTGTAAATAAATATGTAAATAAATATATATATGTATATATATATATATATATATATATATATATATATATATATATATATATATATATATATATATATATATATATATATATATATATATATATTAATTTGTATTAATATAACACCATTTAATCATTTGATTTAAACATGTAAAGTAATTTACAAAATAAATAAGATATCATTAAAGAAAATAAATAAATATATATATATATATATATATATATATATATATATATATATATATATATATATATATATATATATATATAATTAAGTACACAATTAACATTGAATGTATGTTGTAATATGTCTAATATATATAAATATTAAATATTCAAATGTGTTATAATAGGTATTACATAATTAATAAAATATAATTATATTAAATTTAATTATGAGTTAAAATATAGTTATTATATTACCTTCATTATCAAATATTGATATCAGTATTATTAATAGATTAATTTAATATATAGTATATATATATATATATATATATATATATATATATATATATATATATATATATATATATATATATATATATATATATATATATATATATATATATATATATATATATATATATATATATATATATATATATATATATATATATATATATGAGATTTGATATGTGAAATTTTTTATATCAATACTATTACTATTACTTTCATTATTATTATTAATATTAATATTTGTATTATTAATATTATTATATGAATTTTGATTTATACAAGTATTGTCATTAATATTATTATTATCATTACTAATTCTATTATTACTATTATTAGTTTCATTATTATTAAATTTAAAATTTAATAGTAATAAATACGTAATTATTATTATTAAGTTCCTTATATATTTAATATTAAAATATATATATAATCAATATATAATTATACAAATATAATTATATATGTAAATACATATACATATACAGAGTATCATTTTATATATATATATATATATATATATATATATATATATATATATATATATATATATATATATATATATATATACATATATATAAATAAATATAGCTTTACATATATACAGATATGGATATTTATAAATGTATCCTGTTTTCTATCACAATCTAACTTTCTTAATTTGATTTTCTTGTCTGATCGATAATTTACCACAATCAGTAATTCTTCGATGCTGTTAGATGTCTTTGTCTAGTTTCTATTATTTCTGTTCTTTTCTTATTAAAACGAATATCCTGTCTACCATATATTGAATTTAATCGATCAACAATTCACACTGTAATCCAGTCGTTCCTATCTCTCTTCACTATCCATATCAAATACCAACATTAATTAATTTCAAGTCATTAAATTGAAACAGAAACCGATAGCTGAAGCCGTCGAATCTGTGTTACTTTCAATTTTTTTTAAAGCTTGATTTTGTATTTAAACTCAAATTGTAATAATGTCGTTCTGTTAGGATTGTTTCATTAAATCTTTCTGCAAGAGATGATCTTCCAAATCTTTATAACGAATCCAAATTTCAGAGTCAAAGTTTTTAAACTCAAAAGTCAAACTTTGTTCTTGAACAAAATTCGAAGTTTCTCTTATGAATTAGGTTAAATTAACGGATCATATAGTTTCTAATAATGATCTAAAATATTTTTCATGTTATAAGGATAGTCTGAAACATCCTTAAAATTCCAATTTGATTTTGGGTTCATACGAACTGATACAGCCTTTTTATTTTTATATTTTTTTATATTTTCTGATGTTTTAATCAATTTAGTCACCCATATGCCATTTATGTTTCTATTGAAGAATTTAAACTTGTTTTGAAATGGATTAATTTGATTAGTATGCTCTGGTCGACTTGTTCTTAGGTAGAAGAAGGAATAAGGAAGAGTTTTAGGGACGGCTTATAGAAATTAAAAGGTGGAATAAAACTAAAAGGAATGGTTGGAGCCGTGGTTAAATGGGTTAGCGGGTTAGCGGGAGGTCTAGAGTTCGAGTCTCGTCTCGCGCAATCCTTTTTGAAAAATACTTTTAAAGGGTATACAATCTTAATTTTTATTTCTATTATTATTATTATTATTATTATTATTATTATTATTATTAATTATTATGATTATTATTAATGTTATTAGTGTTATTGTTATTATTACCATACTTATAATTAATTATTATTATTACTACCATATTTATAAGTGTTATAATTATTACTATCATTAGTATTAGTATGAGTATTATTTATATAATTATTGTTAATTTTATCATTTTAAGTATCTTTATTAATATGATAATTAATATTATTAATGTTATTGTTAAGTATTATAACTATTATTATTAATAAAAACATATTTATATTTATAAGTATTAAGAATGATATTAACATTAGTATATTTATAAGTATTATTGAGATTATTATAAATTGTATCCTTTATATATTATTATTATTAATTTTATGAAAATAATAAAATTTATTAGTATTTTCGTTAATACTAGTATTAGTATCATTTAAAATTATTAGTATTATTAATATTGATGTAAGTATTATTATTAATATTACCACTTTCATTAACATGAATATCACTAACAAGTACTATTATTATTGGAAATTAATATAATTATTACTAAAGTATCATTACTTTAAATCTATATTTTTATAAAAATTAATATTACTACTATTATAAATATTATTAGTACTATAAAAATTATTATTATTATCAGTATAATTATCCTAGTGTTATTATAACTAGTATTTTGTAAAGAAGAGAGTAATTAGATAAAAGTATATTTAATATACATAACTTAACTATAATAATATTTTTATATACAAAATGAATACATTTAATTAAATTCATTCCAAACGTTTGTATAAAATTCATTCCAAATAACCAAGTGTTAATGAGTTTGATTGCTTAACATGTTAGAAACATTAATTATGTAAATATTAATCTTCTATATATTAGCGAAAAAATCCGGGTCGTTACACTTGCATTGTTCAGTTGTTAAATATCGTCATATGTATTTTTACTACAAAATACATTAGGTGAGTTCATTTGATTCCCTTTTACTCTTTACATTTTTGGGACTGAGAATACATGCGCTACTTTTACAACTGCTTTATTAAATGCTTTTGAAATACATTTTGAACTGCGAATACATGAAATGATTTTATAAATGTTTGACGAGATAGACACAAGCAAAACATTCCTCGAATGAATTATGTGGACGTGATAATTGCCACAATTGAATTATGTAGACGTGATAATTGCCACAACTGATATGAATATTTTTCCCCTGATTATTATTGTTTGGTAACCTAAGAATTAGGGAACATCACTAATTTTGAGAATTAGTGCACGCCTAATTGACGCGAATCCTAAAGGTAGCTACCGGGTTTGACACCCCCACCCAGAATGTTCACTAAACGGAAGAGATAGTGGGCGTGGTGTTTAGTACTTCGAGGTTTATATATTATACATACGAGATGTTCTGTTTTTGGGGATATTATTTATGCGCATTATATGTTAAGGTCGGTTACCAAGCCAAACTATGAAAGCAATGAAAAGTGAATGTTATGTATCGAGAGAATGATTTTATACACAGGTTATGTGTATGTTATTTTTGTGCACAAGATATGTGTACGCTTACTAAGATTTATGAAAGATGATTTCGTACACAAGAAAGGTGTACTGTATTTAAAAGATATCGCATGTACATTACAGGTGGGTATAGGATTCGGGCCCATTTGTACCATGCAGCATTTAAATCTTGTGGTCTATCAAAATGATGAATTTTATTATTTTATGATAAACCTATGAACTCACCAACCTTTTGGTTGACACTTGAAAGCATGTTTATTCTCAGGTATGAAAGAAATCTTCCGCTGTGCATTTGCTCATATTAGAGATATTACTTGGAGTCATTCATGACATATTTCAAAAGACGTTGAATTCGAGTCGTCGAGTTCATCAAGATTGTCTGTAGACGTGATATATTATGAAATGGTATGCATGCCTGTCAACTTTAGATGAAATGAAAGTTTGTCTTTCAAAAACGAATGCAATGTTTGTAAAATGTATCATATAGAAGTCAATACCTTGCGATGTAACCAAATGTAATGTATTCGTCCTGATGGATTAGGACGAGTCCTTTCAGCTTCCGCTGTTGTAATAGTCTTGCTGTAGACACCCGCTGCTTTAGAGATGTCACCGCATGAACGTTTATCTTGCATTCATAAACATTATTACTTTTGAAACTATGATTTGTAATGACCTACGGGTCACATACTATTATCCTTGCTTCTATTCGTTGAAGCATACTTTTGGTTGTTAAACATTGATGTTGGTTAAGACATCACCTTTTATCATGAATGCAAACATGTTTTTGAAATAGCATATAGTGTTTGACCTTGTAATGATCCTGTTGTTGATGATTCGTACACGATGGTTTTGTACGGGGCATCACATTTGGTATCAGAGCATTGGTTGTAGGGAATTAGGTTGCATTAGTGAGTCTAAGACCGAGCCGAGTAGGATTCACTAATAGGACTAATCTACAACTTGCTAGTTTACTTGTTTCCGCTGAACTTACTGCATGCTGCTGCTTACTTTTACTGCTATATGCCGTATACAACTATATGATTTCACTACTGCATGCTATTATCTGCTTCTGATTGCATGATACTTGTCGTTATTGCCATGCTACTTACTGTTACACATGATCTAGATTGTCGTAGTTATTTGGCCTAATACGTGCTTGCTTTATGACTTACTGACATGGAAAATTTATTTTTCCTTGTTCAGATGTCGGATATTCCACCTGCTATCATTTTGGGCAGCGATTCAGACACTTCAGCCACTTCACCTGCCACTGTTGCCGATCCCCCGATCCCGTCGGCGACACACTCTAGTGACCCAGGCGCTTCGTCCTCTGGAGCTAGTAGTCATGCGCCTGCCCTAGTGGATACTGCAGACGGAGCCCAGGACCTCCCGGAGATTCCAGCTCCACTTGCCCCGGTACCTCAGGAGCCACAGCACCATCCCGGTGGTGTTGTGATTCCCGCGGAATTTGGGGAAGGTCCATTCCATAATCAGTATCGTCATTGGTGCCGACGCACTCCTGATGGACGTCTCGTGCTGATCGGACCCGCCCGATACCGACAGATGATGGCCGCCCAAGGAGAGCCAGTACATCCACCCGTGCAGCCACCTCCACATGATTCAGATGACCCGTCATCCGACGACTCATCCACAGACGACTCTAGTGACAATGACTCCGACGAGGAGGACCCTGATGATGCACCTGTACAGCCACCCTCCACCCCGCCGAAGAAGTGGTACCATTTCGATGGTACCGTCATTCCAGGGATCAACGGAGGTCGAGCATTCACTGATACATATGGTCGGCGTCGTAGGGTTACCGCCCGTAAGTGGCTTGTGCCGTATCCTGCTGATCCCTTCATCCGTAAGCCTTACCACTTCGCAGCCTCTACTTCTGGAGCCGGACCGTCTGCACCACCAGCTCCACCAGCACCACCCGTACCGACTGCACCGCCTGCCCTACCATCTCCCACTGTCGAGGAACTGATGAGGGAGGTAGAGATCCTCTGTGCTCGGGTAACTGAGCTCGAGGACCAGATGTCCCACGTATTGGACATCCTACACCTACCTTCACTGTAGGGCTTTTGTAGTAGATTTCATTATGTAATCTAGTTGTAGTTTTATGCTTCACTTATGTATTGTACGAAACTATGCGAATGTATGCAACTTATTATTAATGAATGGAACTTTGCGTTATTTAATTCTTGTACGGTGTTCTATTTACGTTACTGTATGATGATTCTGTGGTATTTGTACCTAGATGCGTTACTTAATAAATATGTGATGTGTTGATTCCATGTTGGTTACCATATAATGTATTATTACTATTTGAGTACTGGATTTTGACTTGAGTCAAAATTTTTGTTTAGAACATCATGGCCAATGGACGATCAACACCTATCGCAGCCCAAATCGAGGATACGATCAATGAACGAGTCACCGCAACTTTAGCGGAAAGGAACCTCCAAGCTCCACCGCCACCGCCACCGGTTATTCAGCACATTCGTAATGGGTGTACGTACAAAGAGTTTCAAAGCTGCAAACCCCACAACTTCAGTGGAACGGAGGGGCCGGTTGGTCTCACTAGATGGTTTGAGAAATTAGAATATGTGTTTCGAGTTAGTAACTACTCAGAGGCGAATAAAACCAAGTTTGTTTCATGCACTCTGTCTGACGGTGCACTAACGTGGTGGAACACGTTGGCTCAAGCAAAAGGTATTGATGCGGCGTTTGCTACCCCATGGGAGGAATTCAAAGGGGCCCTGATTGAGGAATATTGCCCTAGGACCGAGATCTAGAAGATGGAGATTGAGTTTATGCAGTTGAAGGTTGTGGGAAACGACCTCGATGGTTACAATCGTACATATTTGGAACTAGCCCCGATGTGTCCTACCATGGTCAACCCGGAGTTCAAACGTACGGAAAGGTACTTGTGGGGACTTCCTAGGTCCATTAAGGGAAATGTCACCTCGTCTAAGCCACCAAATGTCTCGGAGGCAATGCGCATGGCGCATACCTTAATGAACCAAATCATCATCGATGAACCGGAGAATGCTAAGTCTGAAGCGGGTAGTAGTGAGAAGCACAAATGGGATAACAACAAGGGAAGGACCTATGATCAAAACCCGACGAAACGACATGAGGGTTTTAGAGGAAACAACAACGGTGGAAACCCCAATCCGAACATCAACTCAAACCCCAACTACAAGGGTACAATACCACAATGCAAGAGGTGCTACAAGCACCATACTGGGTATTGTAACGTTGTTTGTGAAAAGTGCCAACGGACTAGACATATCGGTAAGGACTGCAAGGTCACCACTTTGAATGGGAAGCCGAACACCAATGGACCTAAAAAGTGCTACGAATGCGGATAGATGGGCCACTTTAGAAATGCATGTCCCAACAAAAGAAAGGACGGAGGACCACCCCGTGGTAGAGCTTTCAATGTTAATGCAAGGGATGCACGCGAGAACCCCGACTTGGTGACAGGTATATTCACTATCAACAATCTATTAGCTTCTGTCTTATTTGATACTGGTGCCGATAGAAGTTATGTATGTAGACA
The DNA here is from genome assembly GCF_046630445.1 of Rutidosis leptorrhynchoides. Classification (NCBI taxonomy): domain Eukaryota; kingdom Viridiplantae; phylum Streptophyta; class Magnoliopsida; order Asterales; family Asteraceae; genus Rutidosis; species Rutidosis leptorrhynchoides. The sequence goes on along the minus strand of NC_092334.1, from coordinate 23,948,812 downwards.
CTTTTGCGATAAGATTAATTGGTCGTTAGTCCCTTTAAAAGAGAGTATGCTTGTCGAGGTCGCCAATGGAAAACTTGAGAAAGTTGACCATATTAGTCGAGGAGCTATTATCAACATAGCTGGTGTGGATTTCGAAATTGACTTGATACCTATCAAATTGGGAAGTTTTGACGTGATCGTCGGTATGGACTGGTTGACCAAGATAAAGGCTGACATTATCTGTGGAGATAAAGCTCTTCGTATACCACACGGAGAGGGCGAGCCACTGGTTATTTACGGAGAGAGATGTACCTCGAAGCTGAACCTCATTAGTTGCGTAAAAACGCAAAATATCATGAAGAAGGGACGTCTTGCTGTCCTAGCACATGTGAAAACGGTAGAAACTGAGGTGAAGAGTGTGAACGATGTTCGAATTGTGAACGAATTTTTCGATGTCTTTCCCGAAGAATTTCCCAGATTACCGCCGCCGAGAGCAGTAGAGTTTCAGATTGATTTAGTACCAGAAGCTGCACCTGTAGCTCGCGCACCTTATCGATTCGCACCTTCTGAGATGCAGGAGGTGCAGAGCCAATTACAAGAACTGCTAGACCTTGGATTCATCCAACCAAGTTTCTCGCCTTGGGGCGCACCTGTTTTATTTGTGAAGAAGAAGGATGGATCCTTCCGTATGTGTATCGACTACCGTGAAGTCAACAAATTGACAATCAAGAATTGGTATCCTCTTCCCCGTATTGACGATCTTTTTGATCAACTACAAGGATCGAGCATTTACTCAAAGATTAATTTGCGATCCGATTATCACCAGTTGAGGGTGAAGGAAAGTGACGTGATGAAAACTGCATTTAGAACCCATTATGGTCATTATGAGTTTCTCGTGATGCCATTCGGATTAACCAACGCACCTGCCGTGTTCATGGACCTCATGAATCGTGTCTGCAAGCCGTACCTGGATAAGTTCGTTATCGTCTTCATAGATGATATCCTCATCTACTCTAAGAGCGAAGAAGAGCATGAGCAACATATCCGACTAGTACTTGAACTCTTGAGACAAGAGCAACTTTATGCGAAATTCTCCAAGTGTGAATTTTGGTTGAAGGAAGTTCAATTTCTGGGTCATGTTGTGAGTGACCAGGGTATCAAAGTTGATCCCGCCAAGATTGAAGCTATCAGCAAGTGGGAGACTCCCACTACTCCAACTCACATCCACCAATTCCTAGGTCTCGCCGGTTACTACCGAAGGTTTATTGAAGGTTTCTATCTGATTACGCTTCCTTTGACCGCGCTGACTCACAAAGGGAAGAAGTTCATTTGGGAACCCGCACATGAATCAGCATTTCAAACCTTGAAGAAGAAGTTGACCACCGCACCTATCCTATATCTTCCTGAAGGCAGTGACGATTTCGTCATTTATTGCGATGCATCAAAAAGTGGTTTTGGTTGTGTACTGATGCAAAGATCAAAGGTTATCGCTTACGCTTCTCGTCAATGGAAGATTCACAAACGGAACTACACTACTCACGATCTCGAACTTGGAGCCGTTGTCTTTGCATTAAAGCTGTGGAGACATTATCTTTATGGAACTAAAAGTACTATCTTCACATACTACAAGAGTCTTCAGCACATCTTCGATCAGAAGCAACTGAATATGAGACATCGTCGATGGATCGAGACGCTGAACGACTATGATTGTGAACTTCGCTATCATCCTGGAAAGGCCAATGTTGTAGCTGGTGCTTTAAGCCGAAAGGAGAGTATGGCACCTCTTCGTGTTCGGGCACTGAACATCACCATTCACTCGAACCTCAACTGTCAGATCCGAGTAGCCCAAGATGAGGCTCTCAAGGAGGAGAATATATCTCATGAACATTTGAACATTCTTGTCTCGATTCGAGGTTAGGGAGTCTAGACTCCGATTTTATGCCGGAAGAATTTGGGTACCTCTTTATGGAGATCTACGGAACCTTATACTTGATGAAGCCCACAAGTCGAGATATTCGATTCATCCCGGAGCAGGTAAAATGTACCACGACCTTAAAGAATAGTATTGGTGGCCGAATCTTAAGAAAGACATTGCAACTTATGTTGGTAAGTGTTTGACTTGTTCAAAAGTTATGCCGAACATCAGAGGCCCTCTGGATTACTTCAACAACCGGAAATCCCACAATGGAAGTGGGAAAGGATCACAATGGATTTCATCACCAAGCTACCAAAGACGGTGGGCGGATACGATACCATCTGGGTTATCGTTGACCGTCTTACTAAATCTGCACACTTCTTGGCTATGAAGGAGACGAATACGATGGAAAGACTTTCTCAATTATACATCAAAAAGGTTGTATCTCGTCATGGTGTACCTTTATCGATCATCTCAGATCGCGATCCCCGTTTTGCTTCTAGATTTTGGCGTTCTTTGCAAGAAGCCATGGGAACTCGTCTCGACATGAGTACTGCTTACCACCCACAGACCGACGGGCAAAGTGAATGAACGATTCAGACGTTGGAAGACATGTTGCGTGCATGTGTTATTGATTTCAGAAAGGCCTGGGAAAGGCATTTTCCGCTAGCCGAATTCTCGTACAACAACAGTTATCACTCGAGTATTAATGCCGCACCTTTTGAAGCGTTGTATGGCCGCAAGTGCCGATCTCCTATTTGTTGGGCTGACGTAGGCAAAAAGCAAATCACCGGACCCGAGGTAGTCCACGAAACAACGGAGAAGATTGCTCAGATTCAAGCTAGACTTAAGACGGCCCGTGATCGTCAGAAGAGTTATGCAGACCGTAAATGTAAGGACTTTGAATTCAACGTTGGTGACCGTGTAATGTTGAAGGTTGCACCTTGGAAAGGTGTGATTCATTTTGGAAAACGTGGAAAGTTGAACCCACGATACATTGGTCCTTTCGAAATTTTGGAGCGTGTTGGACCCGTTGCTTACCGTTTGGATCTTCCAACACAATTGAGCTCAGTTCATCCTACCTTCCACGTTTCAAACTTGAAGAAGTGTCATGCTGCACCCGAACTCATCATACCACTGGAAGAACTTACCATTGATGACAAACTCCACTTCGTGGAAGAACCTGTCGAGATTATGGACTGTGAGGTCAAAACTTTGAAACGCAACAAGATTTCGATCGTCTGAGTACGATGGAATGCCAAACGAGGACCTGAGTTTACCTGGGAGCGAGAGGATCAAATGATGCAGAAGTATCCTCACCTTTTCCCAACTCCTCCATCTACCTCAGCTTAAAATTTCGGGACGAAATTTTCTGTAACAGGTGGGTAATGTAACGACCCTAGATTTTCCAACGTTTATTTATTAATATTATTATTAATACTTGTGTTATATTGAATGTATCATTTATATACATTTACTTGTTACCATGATTGACTTTTAAATGCCCGAAACGTCTTTGTGACACACGTACATTATACGAATAATATTTTCTGATATTATTTACATTCATGATTGACTTTTATTAATCATTTTAATTAACTAAGGTTCTTACTTAATTACTTGGGCTTTGTTGGATTATTTATTACATACTTGATCTTTTATTAATGGACTCATGATTAATGGACTTAAGAAGCCCACTCTACTCACCTTAATGGACTTATTAGCCCATTACACATGTAAGTATTACTTTAGAACTAAACTAGATGAATTAACTTGGTATGGAATCTAGTTACTTACACCATTCCCATTCAAACACTCCTTGTAACCAACTTTTAAGACATTTACATGCAATAAACTAGTGGACTAATCCCTCCTCCCTCCCCCATTAAGAACCGTCGGCCTAGATGGCCCTTGGAGGGTGTTTTTGTTTCAATTTTTGTGATACTTATTCTCTAGTTTTACTTCACTTTCTCACACACACACATACTTGCATTTTTCTCTCAAACTTCTTCTCTCATTTTTACTCTCTACTTGTAAGTATCTTAAGCTTCTTTCTCACTTCTTTCCCTTGCCAAAACCGTAACCAAACACTCTCATCATCATCATTCTTTGTTTGTTGTTTACTTGTTCTTGTTATGGTTTACTTACTTGTCTTTGTTAGTTGTTACTTACTAGTTACAAGAATCAAACAACCTAGTTTAATTCTTCATATTATCTTGTTCATACAAGAACACACAAGAACAAAACTTTCTAGTTTATGTTCTACAATTAAAGTTTTAAAAGATTAAAGTTTATGTTGTAAAATTGTTAACACCTATTTCCTTATGAGGTAAGGCTTAGTGTGTCAACAAGATACTAGAAGTAATCTAGCTTTAGGAGGGCGGAGTGTTGCCGATTGATTTTTACCCTTGGGAAATAATCCCTGCAGACTCGGTTCACAAGTGTAGAAACTTGTGGGGTGGCTTAATCAATCTGTCATCCGTAGAGCGTAAAAGTGCTAGCCGGATGACTTATAGTGAGAGAAAGTAGAGAGAGAAAGAGAAGTGAAGTCTCAGCTCTCAAAGTTGTCAGAATGTCTGAACTGTGTGAAATGACGACCCAAGGGGTCATTTATAGTGTCAGATCCACCAGATTGTTCTGGGACACGTGTCAGATGATGATACGTTCTGTTATTCGTGATCCGAAATTTATGTTGAAGGTGGCGTTCTCCGGCCAGGGCTTACGCGCTAGGCTGCCTTCAGGGCTTACGCATGACGGAGCAGCCTGTACAGCGGAGAACGCTGGATGGACAACTCCACAAAACTGTTGTTTCCAGCCTTCCTGATGCTACTTTTATGCAACTATTATGCCTTTTATGTGTGTATACGATAGGATACACCATTAAGTCCCCCCAGTTTAATGACTTAACCATTTGAAAAATGATTAAGTTGTTAAACTTTTAATAACGCATGCCAAAACAGCCTGTTCATTGCCCACTTGCATCGGGGATAACATTTTAGGCATTAAATGTAGACGAATTTTACTGATGCTATTATGATTAATATTTTACGGCTGAGATCCTCCACGTGCCTCCAGCTGTAAAAAGTGTTATTTCGTACCCTACGTTCAAATTTACCCATACACGTGTCTCAATCATGGCCATAAAAATTGCACCGATGAACCCCTATAAAAACCGTCATAACCCTTTTACCATCACTTTTTTACTTTCCAAGACCTAAAAAGCACATTTCTCCCCCAAATCTTCATCGCCTTCTTCAATCTTCAACTTTTTAAGGTTTACCGTTTTCCAAGGTCAGTACACTCCATCTTACTACTATTTTCTTCTTGTTGGTATCTTTTACTGTATTATCATGGCTTCTACTCCAAGTACTAGCCAAGAACATGCAAAGCCTTCTTCGTCAAATACTGCTGACATTCTAGAAGTTAGCACGATGACTTCATCATTGACAAGTGAATATTTAGATGGCTTAAAGATTGCCTTCCGCCATCTCAATCAATACAACCCTGTTCTTCCCACCAACAGACAAACTGCTGACAACCCTCCTGAGGGAAAAATTACTTTATACGCTTTACAAATTACCCACGGCAACCTCTGTGTTCCCCTTACTAACTTTCTTCTTCGCCTTCTTAGATATTATAAGGCCTGTCTTAGTCAGATGCATCCCCATGGCCTTAAAAAAATCATCCTTTTTGAAATGTACTGCAATGCTATTAATATAAAGCCTCGCATTAAAGTTTTTATCTCTTTGTTTAGAATTCGCACAATTAGTGACTGCTGGCTTACTATTGATAGTAAGAAAAATAATCATTTTGTTGGTACGAATAGAGTTTCAAATTTGAAGGACTGGAAAAGTCCATTTTTCTTTGTTGATGAGACTGTTATTCCGGAGGAGTACTCCGTTGTCCGGGAATGGGGTGCTATTGATGCTGGTGTGGGAAAGGGTGTTAAGATTTCTCCCGCAGAGCAGCGGATAGTAAATAGCTTGAAAGAGCTCCGCCTTCCGCCCAGATCATACGAAAGGTATGAGGGAATTCTTGTGCTGTGCAAAGTGAGTCAAGAATGGCCGAGCAATTCTGTGCCAGTACTCCGTGAGAAAAACCAGGGTAGGATGGGATATGATCATCCTACTGTATATAAATGCATGTCTATTATTTGTCACATTTGCTTATATTGCTGTTTATGTTTTTGCAGCCAACTCCGTGATGCAGATTCGTTCTGCTCTCTTATCCGTTGATCTTGATGATGACGTGGAGGTCACTGCTCGTGACAAAACTGCTGAAGAGCTAGAGGCAGAGAGAGCTGCAGCTGAGGCTAAAGCTGCTACTGATGCTATTGCTGCTGAAAAGGGTGAAGGAGTAATTGTTAGTTGCTCTGATAGTGAGTCCGGGTCTGAACAAACAGACACTGAACGGACAGCAGATGATACCACCACTGCCGATCAACAAACATCAGGTTCAGTTGACATCATGGGTGAAACTAACCCCACTCCTCCTCCAACCCAAAAGACAAGAAAGAAGAGCATATGCTCTAAAAGGGCGAAGAGTACAGAGGAGGGCAAAAAGAAGAAACGCAGAAAAAGTATGCCCATTCTGCTCGCACACATTTTTTTTTTCTAACTGTTATATTTATTCATAATGCTAATTTGTTTTTATTAGTGATTTTAACAGAGTCGGATGATAGCCAAGGGAAGACTACGGAGGGCGGTGAACGGGTGCCGGAGGAAAATCTTGAAAGTGAAGGAGAGAAGGGCCTGAAAACTCCTGATCCAAACTTTACTCCATTCGAGGAATCTGAATTTCATGAAGATAGGCCGTGATTACTCCATCCGTGTTAGGAACTGAAGCATGAGTTAGTATAATATAATGACATTTGATCAACGTGATTATATTACAGTAAGTAATGCTGAGTTTCTAATGGAACATGATGATTCACAGATCATAACGTCATCATGTGCCATGTTACATAACTCTTTCATTCTGCTTAACTTTCGAACATATCAAGAAAAAATATATATTCTTGATAGTTCTATCTTCTGAAATTCTGGTGATTTAACCAATCAAATCATGCTATTACAATTCTTCTGCTTAGTATATTATAATCATTCAAAATTTCATACATATGAATTCTGGACCATTATTCGCTTGACTTGAGGTCGAGAAGAGAAAACAAAAGCATGGAGCTCCAAAATACAAAGGAGGATATAAAGCTCGATAACCACACGTAAATTACAAGCCGTGTATGTCAATGTTTATTGCAACATAAAGACACGGGATAATTAAAAACACTATAACCCCAAGGGCGAAGTAGAAGAAAACAGATTCCTTCGATGGAAGTTGGAAAAGGAGAATGATTGTTGCGATAGTAAGGATGAGGACAAGGATCAGAACTGGATTAAGTATTTTCGAATAAAAAATAAAAAATCTTTTGGATGTATGAAACAAGAAGGAAAGTATAGGAATGGTGAGAATAATGGAACGGAAGAGTTTAATTTATAATGGAAATATCAGACAGAGTAATCGAAGCAGATCACCGTATTTAATTAGAGAGATCTTAATTTCCTTATTTGCCGAAGAATCAGATCTTATAGATTTCCAAGATTTTCTTTTAAATCCCTTGAATTCCGGAATTCAACCAAGACAACGTCAAAAGTTAAAACGAAACTTCATTTACTCATTTCACTCTTTTGTGATAGCTTCATTCGTGCTCTTCGAATAATCGAATTATTTTATCTGTATTATTCAATAATGATAAAACTCTATTTATCAGCTCATATTCGTCAGAAAAACATATTTATTGTTAGCCATGACGACCTCACTCAAATTTCGGGACGAAATTTCTTTAACGGGTAGGTACTGTGATGACCCGAGAATTTCAACCAAATTTAAACTTAATCTTTATATGATTTCGATACGATAAGCAATGTACATATGGTGAGTCTAGAAAATTTTGAAACTATGTTCATATAATCATTTACCCTTTAACTGTGCCCGACGAATTCACGAATAATTGTTGTAAATAAAAATGCATATATATAGATATATAAATATTATCATATAAAATAATATTATATAAATGAAATATTAATATATTAAATGAAATTAAAAGTTAATTATAGATATTATCTTATTATTATTATATCAGTATTATTAGTTAATTTATAATATGAAATTTGATACATATAAATCTGTTATGGTTATTATTGCTATCATTATTAATATTGTTATCAGTAAATTTATGTTATTATAACTAATAATATTATTGGTACCATTAATAATGAAAATATTTCTATCATTATTAAAGTCAATGTTAGATATATTAATAATATCAATAGATAACACATAAACATGAAAGTTGATATATATAAGTGGATATAATATTATTATTACTAGTAATATTGTTATTATTATTAATAGTAATACAATTAGTAATATTATTATTATAATTATCATTAATAATATTATTATCAATTTAATTAAATCTTTTTATTATTGTGACTTAATATTATTATCACTCTTATTATTATTGTTATTGTTATTATTAATATTATTATTATTGTTAATTGTATTTAGATTATTATTAATATAATTAAAAAAAAATTATTAATAATAATTACATAAAACTATTCGCGTGACTTTTGAATCCCAATTCTGTTTCTAGTATCTTTCAAATGTAGCTGTAATTTGTTTATGTCTCTAAATTATTTCATGCTATTGTCAATTTAACAGTTACTTGACAAATTCAGTTAGGAGTCCTTCTCCACTTTATTTTTTTATTTTTTTATTCATTTTTTTTTGTCTGCTTAAATGATTCCTTCTCTATATCAACCGGCTACAAAACAGGTTATTACTAGGTTTTTGGAACACTCATACAAACCTTTCTTACCTTTATCAATTACAAATACTAATTTACTGATTTATTTGGAGAATTAAATTGAAATTTTATAAAAAGAAAACAGGCTACGGCCCTGTTCGTGATTCATTTTTCTCAAACCTCAATCTGGAAATCAATTTTAAATGTAATAACGCAGTTTCGTTAGAAATCCCATACTCAAACTACCTGCTAAATTTCAAACACCAATTTGTTCTATCGAAATCAAATTTTGCAGTCAAACTTTTATATTCAAAAGTCAAACGAATCAATTTTGGTAAAATTCGAGTGCGTGTTAAATTTTCTAAATCAATTGATGATTTCAATAGTTTATAGAGGTGATTTGGAAAATAGTTCGTGAAGAAATCATTACATGAAAACTTCTAAAAATCAAAAATCAATTTTTTTTTCTTCTATACTCGACGAGCAGGCTGCTGTGCTTCTTTTTTTTATTTTATTTTTTTCTATTAATTGATATCACAATAAGACATCGACTCTGTGTTACAACAGATAACTTGTAAAGATTAGGAATTAGGATGTGAGTCGATGGAAATTGAAGTCTAGGAGGAAGAAGGAGATAGGAAACAGAATAGCAAACGGGTTATATTTAATTCATATGGGTTTATAACAGAAAGACAGTTATGGTGCAGCGGTTTGATGGTGTGACGGGTTAGCGAGGGATCTTGGGTTCGATTCCGGCCTGAGGCATTTCTTTTTAGAAAACTATTTTTGAGGTAGTTTTCTTGTATTATTATTATTATTATTATTATTATTATTATTATTATTATTATTATTATTATTATTATTATTATTATTATTATTATTATTATTATTATTATTATTATTATTATTATTATTATTATTATTGTTATTGTATTTGTTATTAGTTATTAATGTTATTATTAGTAAGTATTACTATTATTATTATTAGTATTGTTATCATTAGTTATTATTATTATTATTATTATTAGTATTATAATCATTAATATTGTTATTATTATTACAAATACAAGTATTAATTATCATTATTATATCATTGCAATTATAATTACAAATTTGAATATTATTACTAGTAATGTTAAGTTAAATATTATGATTACTAACATACTAAAATCTATTAAATATTAGTAATATCGTTATAATTACAATTGTAGTATTATTATTATCATTGTTGTAAGTATTGTTATATTACCACTATTATTATTAAGATAATTATTATAATTAGTATCATTATTATTATCATTATTATTATTATCTCTAATATTGTATTAATATCAAGTTATAATTATTATTGTTATAATTATTATTATTATTAACATAAAGTATTATCATTAATATTATCATCATTTTTATTAATATGATTATTACTACCTTTATATTGAAACTATCTTTATAATAAAATTAACATTTTTAATAAAGTTATTATAATTATTAAAATTTCATTCAGATTATTATTATTATTATGACCAATATATTTATACACAAAAGTAAACTATATTAATATCTTATTTACTAAAATAAATAAAATGAATATAATGAAACATATAAATTATTGACATTAAAACTTATATAACTAATAATATACATAGTTGCTCGATTACAAGTATATGTATTAATATATATATGAATGATATAGGTTCGTGAATTCGAGGCCAACCCTATACTTGTTCAATGTCGTTCTATGTATTTTTACTACAAAATACATTAGGTGAGTTTCATTTGCCTTTTTACCCTTTATATTTTTGGGCTGAGAATACATGCGCTACTTATATAAATGTTTTACGAAATAGACACAAGTAATCGAAACTACATTCTATGGTTGAATTATCGAAATCGAATATGCCCCTTTTTATTAAGTCTAGTAATCTAAGAATTAGGGAACAGACACCTTAATTGACGCGAATCCTAAAGATAGATCTATCGGGTCCAACAAGCCGCATCCAAAGTACCGGATGCTTTAGTACTTCGAAATTTATATCATGTCCGAAGGAGGATCCCAGAATGATGGGGATATTCTTATATGCATATTGTGAATGTCGGTTACCAGGTGTTCAATCCATATGAATGATATTTTTGTCTCTATGCATAGGACGTATATTTATGAGAACTGGAAATCTTGTGGTCTATTAAAATGATGGAAATGATTATTTATGTTAAACTAATGAACTCACCAACCTTTTGGTTGACACTTTAAAGCATGTTTATTCTCAGGTATGAAAGAAATCTTCTGCTGTGCATTTGCTCATGTTAGAGATATTACTTGGAGTCATTCATGACATATTTCAAAAGACGTTGTATTCGAGTCATTGAGTTCATCAAAATTATTATTTAGTCAATTATAGTTAGATATATTATGAAATGATATGCATGCCATCAACTTTCGATGTAAAGCAAGTTTGTCTTTTAAAAATGAATGCAATGTTTGTAAAATGTATCATATAGAGGTCAAGTATCTCGCGATATAATCAACTATTATGAATCGTTTATAATCGATATGGACTTCGTCCGGATGGATTAGGACAGGTCATGAAAGTTGGTATCAGAGCGGTGGTCGTAGCGAACCAGGTCTTGCATTAGTGTGCCTAACTAGGAGTTGTTAGGATGCATTAGTGAGTCTGGACTTCGACTTAGTAGTTGTTAGGTTATATTAATAAGTCTGGACTTGAACCTGGTCTACATGTCAAAAGTTTTGCTTATCAATTCGTGTCGAAAATTACCTGCTTATCAATTTAAGGGAATCACTTGCTTATCATTCTTAGTCTAGACACATCATACTACAATGATTGCATGAATAGTGTAAAGACAAAATTCATATCTTAGCGTATCTGCTAATTCATATCTTAGCGTATCTGTTATTGTTACCTTTGCCTGACAAATTCCGTAGATTCCTCCGTAATTTATGGGATTTTAGTATTATATATGCATATGTAAATTATGTATTGCAGGGTACTAATCTACATCCTATAATCTATTTCTTATCGAAAGATCCTTCATCTGATTGTACGAGATGAATCCCTCAATCAATTCGAATTCCTCGAATTTCGACAACTATTCCAATATGAAGTTTCACCTAAGCTCCGAAAGCAGTGTCCTAGAATAAATAAACCAATTCATTTGATGGGTTCGTAGCCTACTAAATCATTGGAGACGAAAAGAAGGCGATCATTTCCATCAACCAAATACACGTTTTGACGAAGAACTTGAAGTATTCACCGGCGAACCAATCAGAAACACTATGTTCGCCCTCATTAACCGAATATATCGCCATGATTATATACTATCTCAAATTCAAAACCTTATTCATCCGCTCGTTTCGACCGACAATCATCCCGGAATAATATAAGAAGTCAACGAGCTTGTTGCCTTGAAAAATATGGTGCAAAACATACCAGCTTCAGCAACATCACCGACACCAACAGTACCATCAATAACGGCACCAGTGCCATCAACAATCTATGCCTCAACATCTCATTATGTACCTCGAGCATAATCATCAATCTACGAATCGTTCTACATCATTTATCTTCGTTCGACATGACGATTATATAATCTCTAATGTTTTAGAGATTATATATTCTTTTTCTAACGGTAAATCAAATGAGTTTAATATCATATTGACTCATTAAATCCATGATTATATCTGAAGAAAATATATATGTATATATATTTCCATAAAGATTGTAATTAAAAATTCTTTTGAACAAACTGTTAATGGTGAAAATATTTTAACAGGTAGGTAATACCCGAGGAATATTTAGATTTCACCTTAATAAGCTACACTGTACATTCATCAAAGCTGATTCAACAGTCATTTACTATCCTATTTGCACTCACCGATATACGTGTCTGTTCACCGCATAATAGCCATTTTCATTCAATTTCATATTTAGATTTTGACCTATCAGAATCCAACAAGTGGCATAATGAAGAAAACATTTGACAAAATAAAATTTGTTAGAAACAAACAAATTAACTATGAGAAATTTTGTTAAGAATCCACGCTAACTGTTCTTAGCTAACTGATTACATTTTATTTATCGCAATTTAATTATCGCAATTTACATTCTTGCAATTTTATTTATCGTCATTTAATTTCTGTTATTTACTTTACGCACTTTATTTATCGTTATTTAATTTCTATTATTTACTTTACGCACTTTAAATATCGGGACACGTATACAAGGTTTTGACATATCATATCGACGCATTTATATATATTATTTGGAATAACCATAGACACTCTATATGCAGTAATGAACGAGTTCTCTATACAGGGTTGAGGTTGATTCTACAATAATATATATATAATTTGAGTTGTGATCGAGTCTGAGACATGTACACGGGTCACGATACGTATTAATTAATTCGAATATTATATATTAAACTATATATGAATTATTGGACTGTTACTGTGTACTATCGACTGTGGACTAATAGCATTGGACAATTAAAATGAATTAAAATATTGATTATAACATATGAAACTAAACATTTCTTCAAGTTTTCCACTTGATTTCATCTTAAACCTCATTTGTATCTTGACGATTACAATCTGCGTTCAAACCTGTCATAATTACTGAAAACACCTCAATCGAGAGGATGAACCAACCGCACTTCATCTACGAAAGAAAAGATTTATGCATATAGTTATGCACCTGAAAAATACTCCGAATCTGATTAAACGTTTAATACATATCTGTTCTAGCTCCTTTGGCATTGTTATTACCGAAGATAACCTTACAGCCCCTTTCCAAAGTAGTCAATTTTGTCACAGCTTCAGCAAGTCAACTTCGACTTTACGTTCGAAACAACCTTATCATCAACTTGATATATATGCCTACTCTTTTATTGTTACCAGGGAACCTCTTATATTCTACCATATTAGCATCAGTGTTTAATCATCTAAAAACACAAATTCTCCTGAAACCACCTCGAATTGATAACTGATGATTCAGATATCGTAGCATTAAATGCAGAGGAAACAGAAAAATGGTAGATGGTCTAAACGGCCAAAAAGTTTGATGATAAAGAAGGGAGTGTTAGGAACGCTCGATAGAAAATTTGGTACTTAAAAACAGATTGAGCTAACCATGAAGGAGACCAAGGACAAATACAAGGATCAAACCCTATATTCAAAGGATCCAGGTAATTCTTGATCCGATGAAATCCTTAGAGAATATCTTGCTCCGAGGTCATGTTAAAATTTTGAGAAAAATTTTTCTTCGTCAACCTTCGAACTTAGAAATTCCAAAATATCATCATAAATAGCTTCGATATTTCTGAAGATATTTTCATAAATATTCTCGTCCGAATTTATATACCTCTTCATGCTATCTGTAATACATTATACTGGAAATTTCTGTAAAATCTAAGTATAAACTATGAATGAATTCTGAAGTAGTGTTGGGAACTGAAGCATGAGTTAGTATAATATAATGACACTTGATCAATGTGATTATATTACAGTAAGTCATGCTGAGTTTCTAATGGAACATGATGATTCACAGATCATAACGTCATCATGTCCCATGTTACATAACTCTTTCATTCTGCTTAACTTCCGAACATATCAAGAAAAAACATATATTCTTGATAGTTCTATCTTCTGAAATTCTGGTGATTTAACCAATCAAATCGTGCTATTACAATTCTTCTGCTTAGTATATTATAATCATTCAAAATTTCATACATATGAATTCTGGACCATTATTCGCTTGACTTGAGGTCGGGAAGAGAAAACAAAAGCATGGAGCTCCAAAACATAAAGGATGATATAAAGCTCGATAACCACACGTAAATTACAAGCCGTGTATGTCAATGTTTATTGCAACATAAAGACACGGGATAATTAAAAAACACTATAACCCCAAGGGTGAAGTAGAAGAAATCAGATTCCTTAGGTGGAAGTTGGAAAAGGAGAATGATTGTTGCGATAGTAAGGATGAGGACAAGGATCAGAACTGGATTAAGCATTTTTAAAAAAAAAAAAAAATCTTTTGGATGTATGAAACAAGAAGGAAAGTATAGGAATGGTGAGAATAATGGAACGAAAGAGTTTAATTTATAATAGAAATATCAGACAGAGTAATCGAAGCAGATCACCGTATTTAATTAGAGAGATCTTAATTTCCTTATTCGCCGAAGAATCGGATCTTATAGATTTCCAAGATTTTCTTTTAAATCCCTTGAATTCCGGAATTCAACCAAGACAACATCAAAAGTTAAAATGAAATTTCATTTATTCATTTCACTCTTTTGTGATAGCTTCATTCGTGCTCTTCGAATAATCGAATTATTTTATCTGTATTATTCAATAATGATAAAACTCTATTTATCAGCTCATATTCGTCAGGAAAACATATTTATTGTTAGCCATGATGACCTCACTCAAATTTCGGGACGAAATTTCTTTAATGGGTAGGTACTGTGATGACCCGGGAATTTTCGACCAAATTTAAACTTAATCTTTATATGATTTCGATACGATAAGCAATGTACATATGGTGAGTCTAGAAAATTTTGAAACTATGTTCATATAATCATTTACCCTTTGACTGTGCCCGACGAATTCACGAATAGTTGTTGTAAATAAAAATGCATATATATAGATATATAAATATTATCATATAAAATAATATTATATAAATGTAATATTAATATATTAAATGAAATTAAAAGTTAATTATAGATATTATCTTATTATTATATCAGTATTATTAGTTAATTTATAATATGAAATTTGATACATATAAATCTGTTATGGTTATTATTGCTATCATTATTAATATTGTTATCAGTAAATTTATGTTATTATAACTAATAATATTATTGGTACCATTAATAATGAAAATATTTCTATCATTATTAAAGTCAATGTTAGATATATTAATGATATCAATAGATAACACATAAACATGAAAGTTGATATAATATTATTATTACTAGTAATATTGTTATTATAATTAATATTAATACAATTAGTAATATTATTATTATAATTATCATTAATAATATTATTATTAATTTCATTAAATCTTTTTATTATTGTGACTTAATATTATTATCACTCTTATTATTATTGTTATTGTTATTATTAATATTATTATTATTGTTAATTGTATTTAGATTATTATTAATATAATTAAAAAAAATTATTAATAATAATTACATAAAACTATTCGCGTGACTTTTGAATCCCAATTCTGTTTCCAGTATCTTTCAAATGTAGCTGTAATTTGTTTATGTCTCTAAATTATTTCATGTTATTGTCAATTTAACAGTTACTTGACAAATTCAGTTAGGAGTCCTTCTCCACTTTATTTTTTTATTTTTTTATTCATTTTTTTTGTCTGCTTAAATGATTCCTTCTCTATATCAACCGGCTACAAAACAGGTTATTACTAGGTGTTTTGGAACACTCATACAAACCTTTCTTACCTTTATCAATTACAAATACTAACTTACTGATTTATTTGGAGAATTAAATTGAAATTTTATAAAAAGAAAACAGGCTACGGCCCTGTTCGTGATTCATTTTTCTCAAACCTCAATCTGGAAATCAATTTTAAATGTAATAACGCAGTTTCGTTAGAAATCCCATACTCAAACTACCTGCTAAATTTCAAACACCAATTTGTTCTATCGAAATCAAATTTTGCAGTCAAACTTTTATATTCAAAAGTCAAACGAATCAATTTTGGTAAAATTCGAGTGCGTGTTAAATTTTCTAAATCAATTGATGATTTCAATAGTTTATAGAGGTGATTTGGAAAATAGTTCGTGAAGAAATCATTACATGAAAACTTCTAAAAATCAAAAATCAATTTTTTTTCTTCTATACTCGACGAGCAGGCTGCTGTGCTTCTTTTTTTTATTTTATTTTTTTTCTATTAATTGATATCACAATAAGACATCGACTCTGTGTTACAACAGATAACTTGTAAAGATTAGGAATTAGGATGTGAGTCGATGGAAATTGAAGTCTAGGAGGAAGAAGGAGATAGGAAACAGAATAGCAAACGGGTTATATTTAATTCATATGGGTTTATAATAGAAAGACAGTTATGGTGCAGCGGTTTGATGGTGTGACGGGTTAGCGAGGGGTCTTGGGTTCGATTCCGGCCTGAGGCATTTTTTTTTTTAGAAAACTATTTTTTGAGGTAGTTTTCTTGTAGTAGTAGTATTATTATTATTATTATTATTATTATTATTATTATTATTATTATTATTATTATTATTATTATTATTATTATTATTATTATTGTTATTGTTATTGTATTTGTTATTAGTTATTAATGTTATTATTAGTGAGTATTACTATTATTATTATTAGTATTGTTATCATTAATTATTATTATTATTATTATTATTATTATTATTATTATTATTATTATTATTATTATTATTATTAGTATTATAATCATTAATATTGTTATTATTATTACAAATACAAGTATTAATTATCATTATTATATCATTGCAATTATAATTACAAATTTGAATATTATTACTAGTAATGTTAAGTTAAATATTATGATTACTAACATACTAAAATCTATTAAATATTAGTAATATCGTTATAATTACAATTGTTAGTATTATTATTATCATTGTTGTAAGTATTGTTATATTACCACTATTATTATTAAGATAATTATTATAATTAGTATCATTATTATTATCATTATTATTATTATCTCTAATATTGTATTAATATCAAGTTATAATTATTATTGTTATTATTATTATTATTATTAACATAAAGTATTATCATTAATATTATCATCATTTTTATTAATATGATTATTACTACCTTTATATTGAAACTATCTTTTTATAAAAAAAATTAACATTTTTAATAAAGTTATTATAATTATTAAAATTTCATTCAGATTAGTATTATTATTATGAACAATATATTTATACACAAAAGTAAACTATATTAATATCTTATTTATTAAAATAAATAAAATGAATATAATGAAACATATAAATTATTGACATTAAAACTTATATAACTAATAATATACATAGTTGCTCGATTACAAGTATATGTATTAATATATATATGAATGATATAGGTTCGTGAATCCGAGGCCAACCCTATACTTGTTCAATGTCGTTCTATGTATTTTTACTACAAAATACATTAGGTGAGTTTCATTTGCCTTTTTACCCTTTATATTTTTGGGCTGAGAATACATGCGCTACTTATATAAATGTTTTACGAAATAGACACAAGTAATCGAAACTACATTCTATGGTTGAATTATCGAAATCGAATATGCCCCTTTTTATTAAGTCTGGTAATCTAAGAATTAGGGAACAGACACCCTAATTGACGCGAATCCTAAAGATAGATCTATCGGGTCCAACAAGCCCCATCCAAAGTACCGGATGCTTTAGTACTTCGAAATTTATATCCTGTCCGAAGGAGGATCCCGGAATGATGAGGATATTCTTATATGTATATTGTGAATGTCGGTTACCAGGTGTTCAATCCATATGAATGATATTTTTGTCTCTATGCATAGGACGTATATTTATGAGAACTGGAAATCTTGTGGTCTATTAAAATGATGGAAATGATTATTTATGTTAAACTAATGAACTCACCAACCTTTTGGTTGACACTTTAAAGCATGTTTATTCTCAGGTATGAAAGAAATCTTCTGCTGTGCATTTGCTCATGTTAGAGATATTACTTGGAGTCATTCATGACATATTTCAAAAGACGTTGTATTCGAGTCATTGAGTTCATCAAAATTATTATTTAGTCAATTATAGTTGGATATATTATGAAATGAGATGCATGCCGTCAACTTTCGATGTAAAGCAAGTTTGTCTTTTAAAAACGAATGCAATGTTTGTAAAATATATCATATAGAGGTCAAGTACCTCGCGATGTAATCAACTATTATGAATCGTTTATAATCGATATGGACTTCGTCCGGATGGATTAGGACGGGTCATGAAAAGAGAGCTGCTGATGCTGAGCGTGCCTTGAGTGATGGTCAGAAAATAATAAAGGCTAGAGAAGTTGAGCTAAAAGGTGCTCAAGATGTCGCTGTTGTTTTGCAAGGGGAAAGGGATGCTGAGAAGAAAAGACTTGAAGAGGAGCAGGTGAAAGTAAGCGAGCTGGAGAAATAGCTGAGTGCATAGAGGGAAAAATCCGATGAGCTTCTCCGGAGGGCGGAGGAAGGCGAGGGTAATTTTGCTGAACTTAAGAAGGGGATACTAGGTGTGATAGCGAAGGTGCTTGGATCCACTCTTATGTGGAATCCCTACAATGATTACGTTGATGCTATACGCACCCATGCTATTGCTGATGTAACAGATAAACTGACCAGACGCCTTGCTCCAAACATGTCTCTCCCTGCTGCTATTACAAATCTGATGCCTCTTGGAACCCTGGAGAAGGTTGAAGAAGCCAGAGACAGATTGATTAATATGAAGATAGATGTATACGATGAAGTATGTAACAGAGAAGAGTCATCTGCTCAGGATGTACTCAATATTCAATTTTCATAAACTTGTAACCACTTCATGAGCAGACGTTTGTAATAAACATTGACAACTTTGAATTCCATAAATATGCATTGCCTTCGATGAGCCTATCTCCTTACATACTTGTTTCAATTATTTTGTTGTTTCATGCTTAGAATAAATCTGTGATGCACTGAAGCATATAATAAATTTGCTATGTACAATTGTACACTGTAAAACTGAGCGAAGCACTGTGATAATTATTTAAGGTAATTTGGTTTTGGATGTTTTGCAGTGTTACGTTCAGCTGAATGAGCAACACTTAAAAAATTCACTTTGTAAACATTATGTTTTTAATCATGCTGTAAGATATTCATACTTTGTTATATGCATTCGTCATCAAATTAATGAGGAATAATAATTATGAAGTATTTTTGAAGAGTGATTACAAAATAATCTTTCCGCCATACGCTTTCCGTCATAAAGTATATGAGGAAGAATTTTTTGAAATATTACATAAATATTAGTTATGAGTTAGTGACTTGTCCGTCATACGCCTTCCGTCATAAAGTATATAAGGAAGAATTGCTAAATATTTTTGCCTTTATATAAAATATAGAACTTCGTTCTATGAAGTAAGTTTTTTATAATGTTTGTCATGACAAGTATCTGAGTTTTGTATCATGCCTCGGTGTGTTCTAGTAAAACTTAAACGTTTTCTAGCCGATCCCTTGTGCCTTTTGCTGGCCGGCACAAAAGCTTCCGCCATCGGAGGTATTTTAAAAATACACTCCTTCTGTGGGCAAGTTATAAATGTAATGTTTTACATTTGTCACGGGCAGCACTTTGTTTAAGAAAAATATAAATTTATTGCTCGGTACTGTGCAGTACATAAACGATTGATGACGAATTTAGGTGGATCAAGCCTAATTAGTACGCCATGAATGTTTAATGTATGCAATTGCTAACATAGGCACTGTAAAATAACCACAATGGTTCACAGTAAATTGATAAACGTTGTTCTTCATATAATGCGAAAATATGTTCTTCAAATGCCAAAAATGTGTATTTTGGCATGAATACAATGATTGTAAAAGACAATGTCTTCATAAAAATGCTAAAAAACTGCTCTGATAATAAACTTTTGTTCTTGATAACATGCTGAGATTTGCTTCTTCACACGCCGAGCGCCCAGCGCTATCCGGCCTACACACTTGATTATGGAATGAAAAACTCCTGAACCTCATCATCACTAAACAACCGATCATGCTTTCTCCGGTTTACGTTGCCTTCTAATAAGTTCACAAATGTGGATCTCTCCCTAGCTGGTGCCACATACTGTGAATGTATGGCGGCTACTCCGTTAGGAGTTGGGAACCTGATCTCTGCATGAGCTGTCGATGTTATCGCTCCGAATTTAGCCAACGCTGCCCTTCCAAAAAGGACATTAAATCGAGAATTGCCATCTATGATTGTGAAATCGATTGTTTCTGTTCTCCACAATGGGAATGTGCCCATAACAACTTCCAAACGAATCTGCCCCATGGCATTTACCGGTGCTCCCGTTAATCCAGAAACTTTCAACCTCGTTCGCCTAGCTCTGCCATGCACATGCCTTGGAAAAGTCTTCAAGCAATGCCAGTAAATGATGTCAGCTTCACTTCCCGTATCTGTGTAGATACGGTTGACAAACTTATTTGCTATCTCTGCTGATATGATCACTGGTTGGACGGACAACGCCCAATTCTGAATTGGCTGAAAGATAATTGGAGCATATCTCCAGCTGTCCAAATTGCTGTTTGATGATTCGCCTTCTTCATAATGACTGTTGTTGATCCAAACCATCCTGATTACAACTTCTGGAGTTGGCTCACGCTCTGTGACCCGGTCTCCGTACTGTGGTTGGTTCCGATTATCTCTTCCACCATGCTGCCCTCTTCTGTTCTCTCTACGGCGTCCTCTGTTACCATCATTCCTTTGCCACGCAAATTTCCTGTGAGGATCATTCCTCCTGTACTGTTTTCCAGGCAACAAATGATTCAGCTCTCCTGCCTTGATTTTTGCTATAATTTCTCTCATCAAAGATTTGCAATTGTCCGTATCATGGCATCAAGCTTCATGAAAATTGCACCACAACTCACTCTTTGGACCCTCCCTTTCCTCCATAGGTGCTGGAGCATTGAAAGTGGTCCGAATTGGTTCAGTAAAGAGGATCTCTTTCGAAGTTTTGGTAAGCGCCATTGTCAACGGGTGCCTTTCTATTGGCCTCCTGTTATGGTGAAAATCATTAGGGTGACTGTTTCCTCTCCATCCTCCATTTGAATTGTCATTCCTTCTCTGATATATGTCAAAATACCGCCCTCCGTTGTGTGGCTTGCTACTGCTGCCAGTATCAAACTTGTTCAACCCACGCTTACCAGCTCGAACATGCCTCTGTGCAACCTCCAACGCCTGATGCAATGTTTTTGGCAAGTCATACCGTAATGCATGAACAAGTGCACTAAACCGCCGCTGGTCCAGACAAAAAATGAAACCAGATACAAGCTGTGATTCTGGACAATCAGGGATCTTCTGTGCTTCAAGTGTATAACGCTTCATAAAATTGCTCAAAGATTCGTTATGATGCATTGTGATCTTGTGTGCATCAAGATGTGTTAGAGTACAACTCCGGAGATTTTGGTATTGCATCACAAATTTTGCTCTCAAATCAAGAAAACTGGTAATACTCCTTGGTGGCAAACTAGCAAACCATTCGCGTGCCATTTTCTGCAGTACCATAGGAAACATATGGCACGCAGTTTCATCCTCCCAATGCTGCAACCTCATAACACCTTCAAACATAGTCAAAAAATCTTCCGGATCTGTTGTGCCATCATAAACTCCAATTGTTGGTATAGCAAGATTTCTGGGCAATGGATAATTAGCAATTCGATCAATGAAACACTGTGTAGATTCTGCCATGGCTGGTGGCTTGGTGGCTTGCTCTCCAGTAATGAGGGCAAAGAAATTGTCCACGGCCACAGCACGGACGGCGGTCTGCGATAAGCATTGCTTATATTTTGTCGGAGCTGTCTGCTTAAGAATGTCATTTAAAAGCAACACTGCCTACTTCTCTGACATGAACTCATCTTTGTCAATTTCATCATCAGAGTCATTATTATCATAGCTCAGGTCGTTATCATCCCCAGAATCATCAATAAGACTGCCCAGCTTGTCGAGTAGCCTGGATAACTTGTATTTTGATATAGATTGCCTTTTCATTATTTGCTTGTCTTTGCCATCCGCCATCCGCCGAAAAGGTATAAATGATGGACATCGCCGTGGTTGCATCAATGGTCGTCGCTCTGGATTAGTAACAAAATTTGAAAGTCTTTCTGCACTTTTGGTTGTTGTTTCTTCGATTACTGGCCTTTTCTCTGAATTAGTTGCCAAATGTTTAAGCCTTTCTGCAGTCTCAACAACTGTTTCTTCAATCGTACCATCTAGTGGCGGAATGGGTACATCTTTAACAGTTATCATGTCGTCAGTTGATGGATTGTTGACTGCTTCAAGTACAAATGGAGCTTCAGTTGTTTTTGTTCCTTTTCCGTTTCGTGTGTTCTTTGCATTAGTGGATGGCGCCATTGCTAACACCTATTTCCTTATGAGGTAAGGCTTAGTGTGTCAACAAGATACTAGAAGTAATCTAGCTTTAGGAGGGCGGAGTGTTGCCGATTGATTTTTACCCTTGGGAAATAATCCCTGCAGACCCGGTTCACAAGTGTTGAAACTTGTGGGGTGGCTTAATCAATCTATCATCCGTAGAGCGTAAAAGTGCTAGCCGGATGACTTCTAGTGAGAGAAAGTAGAGAGAGAAAGAGAAGTGAAGTCTCAGCTCTCAAAGTTGTCAGAATGTCTGAACTGTGTGAAATGACGACCCAAGGGGTCTATTTATAGTGTCAGATCCACCAGATTGTTCGGGGACACATGTCAGATGATGATACGTTCTGTTATTCATGATCCGAAATTTATGCTGAAGGTGGCGTTCTCCGGCCAGGGCTTACGCGCTAGGCGGCCTTCAGGGCTTACGCATGACGGAGCAGCCTGTACAGCGGAGAACGCTGGACGGACAACTCCACAAAACTGTTGTTTCTAGCCTTCCTGATGCTACTTTTATGCAACCATTATGCCTTTTATGTGTGTATACGATAGGATACACCATTAAAAATCATACTTGTAATTCATGTTTGTAAACTTAAAGTTTACATTCTTAAAGATCAAGCCTTGGTTTGAATCTTTAAAGTATGAACAACCATGACTTGTTACTTGTTTAAATTAGTTTATTTCTTCATTTCCTAGCATCTTTAATTCATGATTATGGTTGTTGTTGGTCAAGTGTTACTAGTTAACTTTGATCTCATTTTTCTTGAACAAAAGTTAACTTGAAAGTTCAAGAACATGGAAGTGTAACTCTCTAGTTATAACTTCAAATACTTATGAAAGATCTAAGTTTATATAGCTTATGGTCTACTTATTTTTGTCATAAACAAAAGCTTGAAAGCTTACATATACTTTACAAGATGAAAATCTAAGTTTTGTAGCTTATGGTTTCATTAAAGTAAAGATTCAAATGTTATTACTTAGGATTTAACTTAATAACTTTAGATCTAGACTTTTGGGTCTTGGATCTTCAAGATCAAACTAAGAACTATGTTCTACAACTTAAGATCTTGATTAGTTAGTTTACTTTCAAGTTTGTAGTTCAATATTACTTTTATATTTCATGTATGTGTTAAATCTAAGACTTTGATGTAACTTTGGTTCATCAAGACACTTGCAACACTTAATTGAGTTGTACTACATATCTTAGACTTGAACTTTTGTTATGATGGTCAAAACTTGGTAAAGATGATGTAAACCCATCAACGAGTTGTACACTTGAAGCTACAAGCATCAAGGATGAGAACCGTGATGAACATCAAGCACCAAGAACCCACCGGAACACTCTTAGCTACTGTTTCTGGGTCTGATAAGTACCACCTGGGCTGCTGTAAATATTATTTTCAGTTTTCTCAGTTCGTGTAGATAACTTTTCATTTAAGACTCGTCTTAATCCGAGTTACGGTTTAGGATTTATGGCCCTCCGAGTGTCACTATGTCTTTTAACGTTGTGCTGAAAAATTCTGACCTACTCGCACTTAGACCGTCGCCACAGTCAAACAAAGACGAGTTTGCTTCTGGAATTTTTACCACAACTAAAGAACTCATATACGGAGCCATGACCACTGGTCTCACCTTATTTTAGTAGGTATAGAGGCCGTGGTGACTGACCGAAGTCAACCTTTGTTTTAAACTCTTTTCTAGAATGAAACTTACTTTACACCTTTTGTTTGATGATGAATGATGATGACCTTTAAGACATAATTTACATACATTTAAACCTATTGGGACGATTTACTGACTTAGTAAAATTTGACTTAGGTTGAGGACTTTCCGGACCTACATACTTGCTTACTTCCCGACTCAACTTTACTACTACTTTACCACTGTGAGTTATAGCATCCCTTTTTACTTTAACTATTTTGGGAACTGAGAATACATGCGCATTTTACGTTTTACATACTAGGCACGAGTACTTAAACTTTATATATGTGTGGGTTATACAACGGCATAAACATTCCCTTTAGCTCGGTAACGTTTAGTCATTGGTTTTTGAACCGGTGAACGCGAATCTTAGATATGGATCCATAGAGTTTGACATCCCCACTCGGGCTAGTAGCGCTAGCATTTAACGGGTGTTTAATACTTCGTAATACATATGCACTCGCAAGGTGTACTTTCAGGGGGTTATAAACGTTAAGTTAGTTACCAAGTGCCCACGGTTAAACATATACTTTACATACTATTTTGAAACGCTTGTTGAAGTACTGAAATCTTGTGGCCTACCTTACATACTGTTATACTTAAAGTATAGCTCACCAACATTTGTGTTGACGTTTTAAGCATGTTTTTCTCAGGTGCTTAAGGTTGCTAGCTTCCGCTGTTGTACTAGTCTTGCTGTAGACACCCGTTGCTTTAGAGATGTCACCGCATGAACGTTTATCTTGCATTCATAAACATTATTACTTTTGAAACTATGATTTGTAATGACCTACGGGTTACATACTATTATCCTTGCTTCTATTCGTTGAAGCATACTTTTGGTTGTTAAACATTGATGTTGGTTAAGACATCACCTTTTATCATGAATGCAAACGTGTTTTTGAAATAGCATATAGTGTTTGACCTTGTAATGATCCTGTTGTTGATGATTCGTACACGATGGTTTTATATGGGGCATCACAAAGAGCAGTCACATCATCTTCATCAACTAACTGAGGACCTGTTTGC
This sequence comes from Rutidosis leptorrhynchoides, assembly GCF_046630445.1. Classification (NCBI taxonomy): domain Eukaryota; kingdom Viridiplantae; phylum Streptophyta; class Magnoliopsida; order Asterales; family Asteraceae; genus Rutidosis; species Rutidosis leptorrhynchoides. Next base: position 23,923,196 of record NC_092334.1, on the reverse strand, counting down.
TTCGGTGGTGACTGATTCACCTCTTCTTCACCAACAATAGTAATGTCTGTCTCATCACCAGAAGTACTATCTTCATGTCAACAGTTCAGACCCTCTGGACATACATACTTTTTATTGGCCAGATGACCGATCAGCCTCTTCTCAGGTATTTCATCAGAACCAGTCCTATTCTGCATAAACCTATTAAACGATTGATCATTCAAATGATTTTGTTTCATCACATCCTGAGGAATTTTCTCTAAACCTTGAACTTGCTTTTCCAACATTATCTGCAGGAATCTCAGAAACACCAGATGAACTTTCCTTTTCACGTTCAACAACATCCCATCAAAAATAAGTTGAAAAAAATTAAAGTCCGCATTCAAAACTAATGCAACGAACATCGAACTGTATTTCGCAGTCATTTCATCAAAACCACCCTGCATCGGGATCAAACACCTCAAAAGCACGTACGTGAAGTATCTGTATTGTCTACTGAACTTAGTTCGCTTCACTGCCTTGGTTATATCTCCTGCATAACCGCAACGCTTCAACCACCTTCTTACCTTCAGCGCCGGTAACGAAGTTGGCATTGTATCATCATCAGGAAACCCAATATCTTCCCTGATAGTCTGAATAGAGATTCGAACTATGGTGTTGTTGACTGAACTCAGTATCACTTGCTTATTATTCTTAATAACGATGCTAGCAACCTCCCAGAACTTTCTCTTATGCGAATAGTACGGAGTACTCTCAATCGTAATCGCCTTGAAGATTCTAGATCGCTTCAGAAATGCAATAATAGGACCAAACTTTCCCCTTTGAGCTTCAGTTCCAGTGTCATCAACATAAGCCAACACATTTGTGTCTTCACGTCCAATGAGACTGGGTAGTTCAGAAGATAATGGGATCTGTTGCTCTTCATGTACTGTCTCCTCTGATGTATGTGGTTGTTCTTGAGACATCTCGTATAATCTGTAAGAAACTCAAAACAATACAGCTGTTAAACATTTACCACCATGAATCATGGGGTCTCAAGTTAATTATAAGAATCAATGGATAAACAAACACGATAAACACATTAACTAATAAACGCATAATTACATCGTTCAGAGGTTACCGTTTATTACAAACTATAGTTTAAAGGCTAACAAACTAGCTTTTTCGAATTATACATTACACATGAATAAGCATAAACATACAGAAACATGAACAATAGAATTATCCCACAATAACATCCTCTGGGACTGGCTTCATATTGTTATGCTTGTTCTCAAACAGATCTAGTTCATCAAACAAATGATTCAAAAGAACGGCATATGGAAATGGTTTTCTCTCAGTATCCATGATATCCTTCATGATATTAATGACAATCTGACCAAAATTCACCTTAATTCGTTCCGTAAGACAATATAACAGAACAGCTTCAGTACAAGAAAGCAAATCATCATTTGGATCTCTAAACACCGTGTTTATTTTGATTATCCTCATGTTAGGTATCAAATCATTCTTAACATCACTGTCTCTAACCTCGATTCTATTGGTACCTATAACATACCCTGGCTTAGTAATGTGAGAAGCCACACCTCCAGCATCAAACTTGCTAGGAATCTTCCTAAGATCTTTGCTAGAACAATAAATCTTGGCTCTCCAGTACGGTAATAGTAAATGATCAACAAACTCATCTAGGGTCCACTTAAATGCTTTCCCAAAGAAATTAGCATGAACATACTTCTTTTTACCTTCTTCTAAGGCCACACAAGTATAGAATTCTTGAATAAGTTTGGGACAGTAATAGTCTCCTATCTCAAGGAATGTTAAGCAATCTAGACCCTTCCATTGTTCGTGAGTGGTCTGAGTGGTGGCAACAACTTTGGATTCCACTTGGATAGGCATGTGTTTAGCCAAAACTCTCCTACGATCAAGATCAAATCCCCAAGTTCCAACTAACCCACTACATGACATACTTAGAGCAAAACTATACAAAACATTCAGTACAATATGGCATGAATTCAATCAAAACAACCAAAAGCAACAAGAATCAAAAACTTTTGTTTCAGTACACTCGGTCGAGTGTGTATACACACACGGTCGTGTGTGTAGACAAATGGTCGAGTGTGTGAACTCACTCGGATGAGTGTGTGTCACACTCGGTCAAGCGTGTTCTTCAGATCTGAGTTCACCCATTTTTTCAAATCGATCAAATCTTTTGTTTTTGGTTCGAGTCCTGGTCACATAAGCCTCTAAAAAGGCCAATAAACATATGTCAATCATCAATTTAATCAGATCAAGTTCTAAAAGTACTCGATTAAGAATTTTATATTCGAACATAAAATCAATGATTCAGGACAAACGAGTATGAGTTAGAATACCTTGATGGTGGCGCTGTAATCACAAAGAAAATATGTATCTAAAACGCGAGATCAAAAACTCTTTATTTATCTTCGAAAAATCAAGTAAAATTCGCTCTAAAAACAACCAAGTGTTTTGAGCCGTTCGTCGGTCAAGCCTTTTTTATACCCTCAGACACACTCGGTCGAGTGTGTCATTCACTCGGTCGAGTGTGTCACACACTCGGCCGAGTGTGTTCAAAACACATCTCATTCTGTTTTACACTCAGTCGGTCGTGTGAGTAACTCATGCGGTCGTGTGTGTACGCTCACTTGGTCAACTGTTTTTAGGGTTAAGAACTTAGAAAATTTTAATTTCAATTCCACAAACCCTTCCTAGTCCACTCCACCTGGGACTGATCTCAACATTATATAATTAAACACGCTTTGTTCCATTAAGCTCAAAACAACTAATTTTCACGCTTAAAGAAAAACATAGAATTCCTTTCACAGTGAACCCTTCAAAGAACTGAGTTGCTATGCTCAATAACTAAAATCTTAAATGCACATGCAACTAACTAATGATGCAAATATTTTTGGGTTTTTCAGATATATAAGCACATGCAAAGTTACAAAGCAAGAAAATTGTACACAATCCAGTGTGTCATGATAAACAATATTATAGCAAGCATATTCAGTAAATATGAAACCTTACATGTCTGCAATCATTCAGCTTTTAACATCAGCTTCATCGATCAATAAATGATATCTTTTTTCATGAACAACACTAAGAAGAACATAACACATATTTTTGTGAGTTGACATACCAAATTAATTTAATCATTTGATTTCGGAGATCAAAACTGAACTATGTTGACATGATTAATTCATTTTCATAGTATAAATAGAACATCTTTCAACTATATCAATAAACATTTACCAACTTTCACCCTAGACTTTGATGATCACGTTAGATTAATTACTTTAACATTTTTCAATGTTAGATTTGATCACAAAGTCAGTCCTCATTTGAGATCGCACGATGTTTCAGGTAGAACAATTGAGCACAAATCCATTGACGCTTTCCTCGTATCACATCAATGTACTTTCAATTTGATTGAACAGAACCATCTCACGATGTTTCTAGCAACCCTGTCAGCCATGAGCTTCTACCTTAAACTTACACTTTTCGTTTCAGATAACATTGTTTATCTCAAATTTATTGCATACTTTGTAAAGACGCATACCGGTCGCTATAAACCCCATACTTGAACGGAAATCGTATGATGTTGGATGGATGGTAGTGATATATATTTGAGTGATGGAACGCTAAGGTATCCTCCAGACGATATCCCCTGCTATCCAGGCCAATAGGTACAATCACATATCACAGAATGATTTAAGTTCTCTATATCTGATGATCTGATACATTTCTCCCCCTCGGATGTAGATAATTAAATCATCCAAACAGTTCTCGGATTGAAATATCTGTTGTCTCAGACAAAAATAACGTCTGAATCCTTCAAACTTGTTCAATTCTTGATCCATGATTCTCTTGCAATAATATGGTGCATCAATTTTTTTTTAATAATGTTGCAGTTTTCTCCACGCTAGATCACAAAACATAAATAAAACAAATGAAATAAATACACCTATTCATGATGATGCACTACTGTCTTTGACATTTGTAGTATCTTCACAGAAAATCAATCTTTTGATGTTGTAGTCTATAACCCGATGACGTTGCGTTGTTCAAATCATTCTATGTATGTGATACAAAACTGCACTTCTCAAGCCGTCTAGAGAGAACACCTCCCTTTGGATACCCGACATGTATGTTGTTGCCTTTCGGTTCAAGCAATAAAGGTAAATAGAAACAAGTATGCATCCTAGACAAAGTATACTCACCTTGGGGACTCACAAAATTATCCTTTGCTACCGAGTAAAAATCGTAGTAGGGGAGACCTTAACCGTCTGTTGAGTTTCTGAACAATCATTTCTTAGTACATATTCAATGATAAGTAGGTGACTACCCTCAACCACTGTAAACCTTTCCATGATTTCCTCATCATGATATTTACGCGTTATTATTGTGATCATCTCTATCTTGAATTATGTCAATAAAGTCTACCAATACACTATCAATCATTCTTTATACATGTCAGTTCAGTATTGCAATCACTTCCCCACAGACAGAATAAGCAACTCAGTTTCTGAATTTTTTAATTTTTATGGGTTTTCAATTTTTCAACTTTTTATTTGATTTTCTGGTATTATAATTTTTTATGGCCTTTTGATTTTATCTGTATAAAAACATAAAAACAAACTAAAAACACAAACTAGCATGCAGTACCATCAGAAAAGAGTTATCTATCATGGAAATGAAAATTAAACATGCAAACGACCTACTAACTACTATGGAAAAATACACATACTATACAGGCAGTTCTAAGGAATTCTCAGTCTTTTTGGAAGGTTCCTCTGTGTTAGGAGCCTCAGTTTCAGGAACCACATCAGTCAACAATTTAATACCTATCTCCTTTAACAAGTACTTAAAGCGTGGTTTATCAAAAGCTTTAGTGAAAAGATCAGCCCGTTGGGTTGTAGTGTCTATCTGCACTACATCTATCAGCTTTTTCTCATATCAATCTCTAATGAAATGATATTTAATCCCTATATGTTTCGTTTTAGAGTGATTTACGGGATTTTTAGTGACATCTACAGCAGCGGTATTATCAACATAAATAGGAGTGTTAGAAATATGCAAACCGTAGTCACGTAGTTGCTGTTGAATCCAGATGACCTCTGATGTACAGCTTACCACGACAATATATTCTGCTTCACAAGTGGACTGAGCCACTGCTGTCTGCTTCTTACACTGCCAAGTAACTAGCTTGCTACCAAGGAACTGACAACCTCCTGATGTTGACTTGAAATCTTTCTTGCAACCGCCATAGTCAGAATCAATATAAGCTATGAGATCAAAACCATCCTCACACGGATACCATAACCCTAAACTCGGTGTATCTTTCAAATACCTCAAAATCTTCTTAACCACAAACATATGATGAACATTAGGATTTGCCTGATAACGAGCACACAAGCACACCGCAAACATAATATCTGGTCGAGAAGCTGTTAGATACATTAGAGAGCCTATGATCACCCAATATAAAGTAGGATCCACTTTAGCACCCTCACAATCAGGTGAGATCCCATGATTCACTGACAACGGAGTTTTAGCTGGTCTTTCTGCTTCCACTTGAAATCTCTTCAGAATATCAGCAACATACTTGGTCTGATGCAAGAAGATGTCGTTATCCGTCTGAGCTACCTGCAAACCTAAGAAAAACTTTATAGTTCCCATGGAACTCATTTTGAACTTCCGCTGCATGACCTTCTCAAACTCATCAACCATTCCCTGATCCGTTGACCCGAAGATGATATCATCAACATAAACTTGCACTAACATAAGATGTTGTCCCTTTTTCTTGATGAAAAGTGTCTGATCAATGACACCTCTCCTAAAACCATTTTCAAGCATATAGTTGGACAATGTGGCATACCACGCTCTAGATGCTTGGTGAAGACCATAAAGTGCCTTTTCAAGCCGATAAACATTTTCTGGGAAATGCGGATCTTCGAAACCAGGTGGTTGTTCAACATAAACCTTCTCGTTAATCTCTCCATACAAAAATGCGCTTTTAACATCCATCTGATAAACTTTAAATCCCATGAAGGATGCAAAAGCCAAGAAAATTCTAATTGCTTCCAGTCTAACAACCGGAGAAAAAATCTCATTATAGTCAATCTCAGGGATTTGTTGATATCCCTTTACCACCAACCTAGCTTTGTTTCTGATAACGATACCCTGTTCATCTTTCTTATTCTTCAACACCCATCGAAGACCATATGGTTCACAACAATGCGGTGGATTGACTAGTCTCCAAACCTTCAAACGTTTAAACTGTAACAACTCTTCCTGCATTGCACTAACCCACTCGTCATACTTCAATGCTTCAAAGGCATCTTTCGGTTCAATTTGACACACATAACATGAATGAGCATGCATAAATACTCTCCCTGTCTTGTTCAACGAGGAATAGAAAGCTGTTACCACATTTGCACTCTCTGATTCAATATCTTCTGCTGCCGTTGTACTTTCACTTACCACAGGAACATCAGATGTAGTAGGAACTTCAGACGTAGATGCTTCATTAGACTTGGCATGAGGAATGCTAATATGAGGAATGTCCCTTGTATCTACATAATAATCATCTAAACGTTTTGGAGGCATGATAACACGATTTGACCTACGTAATCCTCCTGCTTCAGTTGCCTGTTCAATCCTTGTTAGAGTTGGAGGTTGATTGTAAAGAGCATTCAAATGTTCTTCTGTCAACCGTGCCCGATTAACACCCTCATCTTCTTCTGAATCAATGTCTTCATCTGTCTCATACACTATTTCCACATTAGGATGGGTATTAGAATGGTCACTCTGGGTACTTTGCCGCGGACTCTGAATCGGACTCTGATGAGTACTTTGAGTCTGGACCTGAGTCTGGCTAGGAATTGAGATGACATTCTCTGTGGAATTCTGAGCATCATACAACATCTGAGTAAGTATCTCATCGTCTGTAGCATCCGGTGGAAAGTTAAAAGGATCAAAAAGTTTATCATATTCAAACTGCATGCGGACCCTTTACTAACACGAGCTGGAGCATTACGCTGAATATAAACCTCGAAACGTTCTTCAACATACTTAGATTCAGTATTGTACACTCACTTATTTAGTTTCCCATAACCTAAGAAGATACCAGAGACAACCTTTGAATTAAATTTCCCTCCTGTATCTCGTACCATTATAGTACAAGGAGCACCAAAGGGTTCAAGATGTTTAATGTTAGGCTTTCTCTTGTGCAACAGTTCATAACATGTCTTACCGTGTCTTTTCACCACTAGAACTCTGTTCATCACATAACACGCTGTGCTCACGGCTTCTCCCCAGAAAACAGTAGGTAAACACGCATCAACTAGCATAGTTCTTGCAGTCTCAATTAACATCCTATTCTTTCGTTCAGCTACACCATTTGACTGTGGAGTGTAAGCAGGACTGAACTGTTGCTGTATCCCTTTTTCATTACAAAACAGCAACATCTTATTATTCTTGAACTACGTACCATTGTCGGTATGAATCTTTCTAACCTTCAACTTATACAAACTTTCAAGCTTTAGAATCAAAACTTTAATGTGCTCGAAAGTATCTGATTTATGCTTCAGCATCACAACCCAAGAGAAACGTGAATACTCATCTGTAACCACCAAGCAATATAACTCTCCAGTGATAGTCTTGCAATTAACTGGACCAAAGAGATCCATATGCAACAACTCCAAAGGAATATTAACAGAATGATGCTTCTTGGTAGCATGAGGTTTCTTTGTCTGTTTCCATTTCTTACACGGAAGACATCCTTCAGGAATATGAAAACTCTTAAGATTAACACCATCAACTAGTCCATTGTAAACTAGATTATTCATCTTCCTTAGACTCAGATGACCCATACGCTTGTGCCAAATAATAGACTCATGTTCAGTAGCTTTGAAAACAAAAGCCTGATGGCCTGTATCTGCTTTAACATGAGCCTTTTGCATATCAAGAATATAGAGATCCTTACACCTTGGAGCAGTAATCAAAATCATGTCTTCCAGAATTACATATTCTTTTCTCAAGATATAACACAATTTGTCATCAAAAGCAACCGTATACTCTTTGTCAGTAACCTGTGAAACTGAAAGCAAATTGTTCGACATTTGCTCCACAAAATTGACTTTATCAAAGCTGACATTCTCATTAGCAATCACCCCTTGCGCAGTAATAAAACCTCCTTCACTACCTGCAAAAGAAACTGGTCCTCCATCCACCGTTTTCACATTAGAAAGTAAGGACAAGTTCCCTGTCATGTGCCTGGACTCCCCACTATCAACTATCCATGTACTGCAGCGAGGATTGTAGGTGACCTGTACATTAAAATAAGGAGATTAGTTAGAAAGGGCCACCCATGCCCGAATGGCATTGGGTTTCCCATCAACGCCAACCACTGTCAATTCCACCCATTGTCCCTTAGATCCGGAAGGACCTTCAGAATTTTGGACACCTTTAACTTCACTTTTACGTTTCCAAATAGCATTTTCGGTAATGGTTTACGGTAATAGTCATTTGTTTGAAAAACCTTAGTTCCATTTGATGGAACAGAAGTAGAGTTAAACACATGTGAAGATGATCTGCTGTTGAAAGCACGTTTAGGACTAAGATCCACTTTCCTATGTGGTGTATGTCTAATGGGTTTACAATTCATAGCCCTTTGTCCCAACATCCCACAATTGAAACAGTTAACATTTTCAAAATCATTAGCATTAAACAATTGACGCCTAGTAGGTGAAAACTGTCTCCTTGCTGGTTTAGTCTGGTGCCTAGTTGGAGGGGGTGACGAGACTTGTTGTTTAACAGTCTGTCGACGATTAGGTGGAACATATTTCATCACGCTTCCAGAATTGGAACTCTCACCTTTAGGTGGATGTTCAGCTTTAGGATCAACAACATGAGAATCCAAAGCACTATTATCCTTAACAAATTTAATAGGAGTGAGCTGAGTGTTTTTCTGAAAGGACCCGTCCTAATTCATCCGGACAAAGTCCACATCGATTACAAACGATTCACAATAGTTGGTTACATCGCTAGGTACTTGACCTCTATATGATACATTTTACAAACATTGCATTAGTTTTGAAAAGACAAACTTCCTTACATCGAAAATTGATGATATGCATACCATTTCACAATATATCTAATTATAATTATCTTAAAAATAATCTTGATGAACTCGACGACTCGAATGCAACGTCTTTTGAAATATGTCATGAATGACTCCAAGTAATATCTTTAAAGTGAGCAAATGCACAGCGGAAGATTTCTTTCATACCTGAGAATAAACATGCTTTAAAGTGTCAACCAAAAGGTTGGTGAGTTCATTAGTTTAACATAAAAAAATCATTTCCATCATTTTAATAGACCACAAGATTTTCATTTCTCATAAACATACGTCCCATACATAGAGACAAAAATATCATTCATATGGATTGAACACCTGGTAACCGACCTTAACAATATGTATATAAGAATATCCCCATCATTCCGGGATCCTCCTTCGGACATGATATAAATTTCGAAGTACTAAAGCATCCGGTACTTTGGATGGGGCTTGTTGGGCCCGATAGATCTATCTTTAGAGTTCGCGTCAATTAGGGTGTCTGTTCCCTAATTCTTAGATTACCAGACTTAATAAAAAGGGCATATTCGATTAGATAATCCAACCATAGAATGTAGTTTCGATTACTTGTGTCTATTTCGTAAAGCATTTATAAAAGCAGCGCATGTATTCTCAGTCCCAAAAATATATATTGCAAAAGCATTTAAAAAGGGAGCAAATGAAACGCCCGCATATAGATATTGTAAAACAGTTAATAAAGCATTTGCATGTATTCTCAGCCCAAAAATGTAAAGAGTAAAAAGGGATTAAATGAAACTCACCATACTGTATTTTGTAGTAAAAATACATAGAGCAACATTGAACAAGTATAGGGTTGGCCTCGGATTCACGAACCTATATCATTTGTATATATATTAAATCATATATTCGTAATCTAACAATTATAACTTTATATATTGTGTAATTAATTTGTATATATATTTGAAAATAATTATTATTTATATAGTTATATATACATATATATATATATATATATATATATGTTAAAAATACCTAATTTGTTTTATATGATTTCTTGTATAAAAATTGTTAATTTAATATATTCATACTTATATGAAATATTACTTATAAATATATTTTTTTTATAGACTTAATGACATAGCAATTAAAAATTTCATTTAATTATAATGATAATATTAATAATAACATTACTTATACTAATATTTATAATAAGAATCGTAGTAATAATAATAGTGATGTTTATAATAAGACTTGTAACAATATTTATTTTACAGTTAATGATAGTCATGATAATGATTTTAGTATTTACATAATAATAATACCCGTGATAATAATATTACTAATGTCAATATTAGTACTTCTACTATTTATAAAAAAAATGTTAATACTAATATTTACGGACATGATAATAATTTATTTTACTTTCATAATAACAATAATAATGAACATATTCATGATAATATTATTAATATCATAATTAATACTTATAATAATAATAATAATAATAGATATAATACTTATATTTATGATAATAATAATAATAATAATAACCCTAATCTTGCTAATGATAATAATACTAAAATGTTAAAGTAATAATAATAATACTAATAATAATAATACTTGTTATAATCATAATAATGTAATAATAATATTAGTAACAATTATAAGAATAATAATAAAAGTAATATTAAAATTGATTACTACCTTTGAGACTCAAAAAAAATACCAAATCGTCCAAGCCGGGACTCAAACCCGGGACCTCTCGCTAACCCGTCATAACACTAAACCACTCCTCCATCGCCTGCTTTTCTGATTTATGCCCAACAAAAATATATTTAAACCGTTTTAAAGTGATTCAGTTTCTTCATCATCTTCTCTTTAATTTCAAACGACCAAAGATGAATGAAAATCATATCAGAGACTTTACGATTTGAATTAAAACTTGTAATTGAATTAGAAACGTTCCTTTGTGGTTGATTTTTCATAACAGAGAACACAAACCAAAAAAAAAAATAAACTGCCGAAACAGCTCTCGGATAAACTCGATGAACTCAAATCGTGTTTTAAAAATCTAAACAGTTTTAGCTAACGATTATTACATGAAATAGTTCTTAAATCTTTCCTAGAAACTTTCTAAACTATCAATTGAACTTGAATCATAACACATAACTCGAATTCGATTGAAGAACAATGTTTGACTTTTTATTTTAAAACCTTTGACTCCAAAATTGAAGCTTGATAATAGGAATTAGAGCCTGAAACTTTACATGAAGTTCAACTTGAATAATCCTAACACCATAGCACTATTAGTTTTTGAAACTCATTTCAAGTTCGAGGATTTTGATTTAAAACCAGTCGGTACAGGGTGTTGAAGTATTTAAAAAAAAAAATAGATAAATCATCAGTTGTATGTGATAATTATGATAGGAAGTTGAATGACATGTTCCATAAACTGAATGGATCGATTATTATGTATAAAGTGAGTCTGTTGACATCTTATTCGATCCATAGGGTAACGAACAAAAACATTATAAAGTAGATAGAAAATAAATAAATAAAAAAATTAATCTGAGGTGGATTCGTAACTGATTTTTGTTTGTAATTGAGACAGGATCGACATACAATATTTCAAGGACAGAAAAAGAATATAATATGCAGATATGCAATAGGAATTACGCATTATATATTAATTTTCATTTATATATATATATATATATATATATATATATATATATATATATATATATATATATATATATATATTGTACTTAATAATAAAAAAAAAATTTACATTAATAATACTAAAAATACTAATCTCAAAAATAATTAATAACATCAAATAATACTAATAATAGTAAAAATAAAAGTAAAGAAAATGATAATTTATATATATATATATATATTTACCAATTATATTAATAATGTTTTAATAATATTAATGATGATAACCGTATTGTTAATAATAATTATAACCCATTAGATGTATCAACTTCATATCTATATATAATACATAGTAATATTAGTAATACTGATATTAATATTAATTTTAATTTTAATGTCAACAATAATAATGAAAGTAGTAATAATAATATTATCCTAACAACTATATTTTTAACGTGTCATTAATCTATTATTAATTATGTAATATTTAATAATCATATAATATTATGTAATAACTTTTATTGATTAATTATTATTTATAGATTATATATATACATATAATATTTGTACATGAAATTATATATATAAAGATTCACTTTAAACTTCACTTAATTACTTTGTATCTTATTTTACATATTTGATTCTAGTGTTTAAAATTATATTTTATTATTTTCAATTATCATATATATTTACATCTATATCTATATATGTATACATATTTAATTACAAACAATTGTTCGTGAATCGTCGGAATTTGGTCGAGGTTAAATGAATATATGAACATAGTTTTAAAATGTTTGAGATTTAATTTAACAAACCTTGCTTATCGTGTCGGAATAAGATAAAGATAAAGTTTAAATTTGGTCGTAAATTTCCGGGTCATCACAGTACCTACCCGTTAAAGAAATTTCGTCCCCGAAATTTAATTGAGGTCGTCATGGATAACAATAAGAATGTTTTCATGACAAATATGAGTTGATAGATAGGGTTTTATCATCATTGAGTAATATGGATAAAACAATTCGATTATTAGAAGGGCATGAATGAAGCGATCACAAAATAGTGAAATGAGAAAGATAAGTTTCATCATACTTTTGACTAGTCATGGTTGAATTTAAAAAAAAATAAGGTTCGTCTTAACTTTTAACGTCATCTTGGTTGAATTCCGGAATTCAAGGGATTTTAAGAAAATTTTCGAAATCTAAAAGATTTGATTCTTCGGCGAATAAGGTAAATTAAGATCTCTATAATTAAATACGGTGATCTGCCTCGATTACTCTGTCTGATATTTCCATTATAAATTTACCTTTTCCATTCCATTAGTTTCCACCACTTCTATACCTTATTTCTCAGTTCATATATCCAAAAGATTATAATAATGCTTAATCCGGTTCTAATCGTTATTCTTATTCTGACTATCGCAATGATCGTTCTTCTTTTCCAACTCTCACCGGAAGAATCTATTTATTTCTACTATGCTCTAAGGATTATTGTATTTATAATCCTCCCGTGTCTTTATATTGCTATACGCACTGATATCCACAGTTTGTAACTTCGGTGTTGTCATTGGGCTTTATATTTTCTCTTATACTTCGAAGTCCTTGCTTCTGTTTTTCTATAATCATTGTCATCCACAGTTAATGCTCTCTTCTATTTGCTGCGATTTATACTCCAATTTCTAATTTGGAGTTTTCATTCTTTCGTTTCCTCTTCTTGTGATTAAGCACTGCTTGAAATGGTCCAGAATTTGCAGATATGAATTTCGGAATGAACATGTTTAATGTTCGAAGAAGAAAATTGTAATGGCATGATCTTGATTTGGCAATTTACCAGAATATTCTGGAAAAGACCGAATCATCAAGAAAAATATTTTCTTGATATGTTTAGAGATTAGATAGAATGTAAGAGTCGTGTAAATGGTACATGATAACGGTATGTTCTGTGAATCATCACGTTCCATTAGAAACTCATCATGAATTACTGTAATATAATCACATTGATCAAGTGTCATTATATTATACTAACTCATGCATCAATTCCCAACACTACTTAAAAAAACATTCATATTTTAAGCTCGAAAGTTTACAGAATATAGAAACTAACAGTTTCTATATGATGTAACACTGATAGCACGAAGAGATTATTGATTTCAGATAAGAATAGTTATGAAAATATCTTCAGAAATATGGAGGATATTTATAATGAAAGATACGATGATATCTTGGAATTTCTAATATCGATGGATGATGAAGAAGATTTATCCGTAAGGGTTTAAAGTAAGGAGCAAGATATTCGCTAAAGACTTCAGCATGCATTGAATTATTTGGATTCTTTGAAGTCAAACTTATTCTTTGTGATTTGTCCACGGTTTCCTTCATAGTTTCGCATAATCTGCTTTTCGGTACTAAATTTTCGATTGAGTGTTTCCAATACTCCATTCTTTATCATCAACTTTTGACTGTTGAGGTCATTTACAGTTTTTGTTGCTTCATTCAAATTTTCAAAATTCAGAGCATTAATTTGCAGACTGGGTGCTTTTCAGAATTTCAGAATGAAAGATAATAATTCTAAGAGATAAGTGTCATACATATAACTGTTGATGTAGATATGCTGTGAGTTTTCAAAGTACTGATTGCTGATTCCCGGTAATTGGTATGGCAGTTCTCGTTACAAGATGCGGATGAGTATATGGTAGGGTTTCAATGAATAAATATAATGATTTATCAGAGAGATTTAAGCCAAGAAGCATCGAGGTTGTTGGTACGTCTGCTGGTAATATGGTGGAATATAAAAGAATTCTCCAGTATCAAAAGGGTAATCATATATATCAGGATTATGGTAAGACTGCTTCGAATGAAAAGTCGAAGTTGACTTGCTGGAGCTGTGACAAATTTGACTACTTTGAAAAGGGATCGCAAAGTTATTTTTGCTAATAAATGCCAAAGGATCTGACGCGGCTACGTGTTAAACTTTTACTCAGTTGCTGAGAGTTTTTCAGGTACATAACTATATGCATAAATCTTTTCTTCCGTAGATGAAGTGCGGTTGATTCATCCTATCAATTGAGGTGTTTTCAAGAATCATGAAAGGTTTGAACGCAGATTGTAATCGTCAAGATACAAATGGGGTTTAAGATGAAATTAAGTGGCAACTTGAAGAATTGTTTAGTTTCATAGGTTATAATCAATATTTTAATTCATTTTAATTATCCAATGTTATTAGTCCACAGTCGATAGTCCACAGTTAACAATCCAATAATTCATATATAGTTTAATATATAATATTCGAATTAATTAATATGTATCGTGACTCGTGTACATGTCTCAGACTCGATCACAACTCAAATTATATATATTATTGTAGAATCAACCTCAACCCTGTATAGAGAACTCGATCATTACTGCATATAGAGTGTCTATGGTTATTCCAAATAATATATATAAATGCGTCGATATGATATGTCAAAACCTTGTATACGTGTCCCGATTATTTAAAGTGCGTAAAATAAATAGCAGGAATTAAATGACGATAATTAAAGTGCGTAAAGTAAATAACAGAAATTAAATGACAATAAATAAAATTGCGAGAATTAAATTGCGATAAAATAAATTGCGATAATTAAAATGTAATAAGGAATTAGAAGTTAGCTAGGATCAGTTAGCTAGGATTTTGTTAGCGTGGATTCTTAACAAAATTTCTCATAGTTAATTTGTTTGTTTCTAACAAATTTTATTTTGTCCAATGTTTTCTTCATTATGCCACTTGTTGGATTCTGATAGGTCAAAATCCAAATATGTAATTGGATGAATATGGTTATCTTGTGGTGAACGGATTTGTATATTGGTGGATGTAAGTAGGATAGTATATGACTGTTGAAACAGATTCAAAGAACGTACAATGTAACTTGTTAATGTGAAATTTAAATAGTCCTCGGGTATTACCTACCCGTTAAAATATTTTCACAATTAACAGTTTGTACAAGAGAATTTTTAATTACGATTTTTCTGAAAACATATGTATATATATATTTTCTTCAGATGTATTCATGGATTTAATGAGTTAATATGATATTAAACTCATTTGCTTTTCGGTTGGAACTAGAATAACTAATCTCTAAAACTCTAGAGATTACATATTTGCCATGTCGAACGAAGATAAATGAGGTAGAACGATACGTAGAACGAAGATCATACTCAAAGTACATATGATGATATTGAAGCATGGATTGTTGATGGTAATGGTGCTATTATTGTTTGTACTGTTGGTGCCGGTGATGTTGCTGAAGCTGGTACATTTTGCACCATATTCTCTGAATTGATTATTCGAGCGCGAAGTTCGTTGACTTATTACTCCAGGATGATTGTCGGTCGGAACGAGCAGATGAATAGGGTTCAGAATTGTGGATAGAATATAATCTTGTCGAGTTACCCTGGAAATGAGACTGAAAATGGTGTCTCGAACAGGTTCGCCTGTAAACGCTTCAGGTTCATTGTCAAGAGGTGAATTCGGTTGATGGAAGGGATTGTCTTCTGCGCGTTTCCATTAATTAAGTCAACTACGAACCCATCAGATGAATTGATAATGGCTGATTGGTTGATTCATGCCGATAATGCTGTTTTCAGAGCTTAGGTGAACATATATGTCGGAATAGCTGTCGGAATAACTATCGGAATAGCTATCGGAATCTGAGGGACTCGAACTGGTTGTAGGATTCATCTCGTACGATCAGATGAAGGATTTTTCGATAAGAAATGGATTATAGGATGTAGATTAGTACCCTACAACACATAATTTACATATGCATATATAATACTAAAATCCCATGAGTTACGGAGGAATCTACAGAAGCTGTCAGGCAAAGGTAACAATAACAGATACGCTAAGATATGAATTAGCAGATACGCTAAGATACGAATTTTGTCTATACACTAATCATGCACTCAATGCAATAAGATGTGTCTAGACTAAGGATGATAAGCAAGTGATTCTCTAAGAATGATAAGCAAGTAATTTTCGACACGAAATGATAAGCAAAACTTTTGACATGCAGACACGGTCGAAGTCCAGACTCACTAATGCATCCTAACGACTATCAGTTAGACACACTAATGCAAGACCCGGTTCGCTAAGACCACCGCTCTGATACCAACTGAAAGGACCCATCCTAATCCATCCGGACAAAGTCCACATCGATTACAAATGATTCACAATAGTTGGTTACATCGCGAGGTACTTGACCTCTATATGATACATTTTACAAACATTGCATTAGTTTTGAAAAGACAAACTTCCTTACATTGAAAATTGACTATATGCATACCATTTCACAATATATCTAATTATAATTATCTTAATAATAATCTTGATGAACTCGACGACTCGAATGCAACGTCTTTTGAAATATGTCATGAATGACTCCAAGTAATATCTTTAAAGTGAGCAAATGCACAGCGGAAGATTTCTTTCATACCTGAGAATAAACATGCTTTAAAGTGTCAACCAAAAGGTTGGTGAGTTCATTAGTTTAACATAAAAAAATCATTTCCATCATTTTAATAGACCACAAGATTTTCATTTCTCATAAACATACGTCCCATACATAGAGACAAAAATATCATTCATATGGATTGAACACCTGGTAACCGACCTTAACAATATGTATATAAGAATATCCCCATCATTCCGGGATCCTCCTTCGGACATGATATAAATTTCGAAGTACTAAAGCATCCGGTACTTTGGATGGGGCTTGTTGGGCCCGATAGATCTATCTTTAGAGTTCGCGTCAATTAGGGTGTCTGTTCCCTAATTCTTAGATTACTAGACTTAATAAAAATGGCATATTCGATTAGATAATCCAACCATAGAATGTAGTTTCGATTACTTGTGTCTATTTCGTAAAGCATTTATAAAAGCAGCGCATGTATTCTCAGTCCCAAAAATATATATTGCAAAAGCATTTAAAAAGGGAGCAAATGAAACGCCCGCATATAGATATTGTAAAACAGTTAATAAAGCATTTGCATGTATTCTCAGCCCAAAAATGTAAAGAGTAAAAAGGGATTAAATGAAACTCACCATACTGTATTTTGTAGTAAAAATACATAGAGCAACATTGAACAAGTATAGGGTTGGCCTCGGATTCACGAACCTATATCATTTGTATATATATTAAATCATATATTCGTAATCTAACAATTATAACTTTATATATTGTGTAATTAATTTGTATATATATTTGAAAATAATTATTATTTATATAGTTATATATACATATATATATATATATATATATATATATATATATATATATATATATATATATATATATATATATATATATATATATATATATATATATATATATATGTTAAAAATACCTAATTTGTTTTATATGATTTCTTGTATAAAAATTGTTAATTTAATATATTCATACTTATATGAAATATTACTTATAAATATATTTTTTTTTATAGACTTAATGACATAGAAATTAAAAATTTCATTTAATTATAATGATAATATTAATAATAACATTACTTATACTAATATTTATAATAAGAATCGTAGTAATAATAATAGTGATGTTTATAATAAGACTTGTAACAATATTTATTTTACAGTTAATGATAGTCATGATAATGATTTTAGTATTTACATAATAATAATAATACCCTTGATAATAATATTACTAATGTCAATATTAGTACTTCTACTATTTATAAAAAAAATGTTAATACTAATATTTACGGACATGATAATAATTTATTTTACTTTCATAATAACAATAATAATGAACATATTCATGATAATATTATTAATATCATAATTAATACTTATAATAATAATAATAATAATAATAATAATAATAATAGATATAATACTTATATTTATGATAATAATAATAATAATAACCCTAATCTTGCTAATGATAATAATACTAAAATGTTAAAGTAATAATAATAATACTAATAATAATAATACTTGTTATAATCATAATAATGTAATAATAATATTAGTAACAATTATAAGAATAATAATAAAAGTAATATTAAAATTGATTACTACCTTTGAGACTCAAAAAAAATACCAAATCGTCCAAGCCGGGACTCGAACCCGGGACCTCTCGCTAACCCGTCATAACACTAAACCACTCCTCCATCGCCTGCTTTTCTGATTTATGCCCAACAAAAATATATTTAAACCGTTTTATAGTGATTCAGTTTCTTCATCATCTTCTCTTTAATTTCAAACGACCAAAGATGAATGAAAATCATATCAGAGACTTTACGATTTGAATTAAAACTTGTAATTGAATTAGAAACGTTCCTTTGTGGTTGATTTTTCATAACAGAGAACACAAACCAAAAAATAAAAATAAACTGCCGAAACAGCTCTCGGATAAACTCGATGAACTCAAATCGTGTTTTAAAAATCTAAACAGTTTTAGCTAACGATTATTACATGAAATAGTTCTTAAATCTTTCCTAGAAACTTTCTAAACTATCAATTGAACTTGAATCATAACACATAACTCGAATTCGATTGAAGAACAATGTTTGACTTTTTATTTTAAAACCTTTGACTCCAAAATTGAAGCTTGATAATAGGAATTAGAGCCTGAAACTTTACATGAAGTTCAACTTGAATAATCCTAACACCATAGCACTATTAGTTTTTGAAACTCATTTCAAGTTCGAGGATTTTGATTTAAAACCAGTCGGTACAGGGTGTTGAAGTATTTAAAAAAAATAAAATAGATAAATCATCAGTTGTATGTGATAATTATGATAGGAAGTTGAATGACTTGTTCCATAAACTGAATGGATCGATTATTATGTATAAAGTGAGTCTGTTGACATCTTATTCGATCCATAGGGTAACGAACAAAAACATTATAAAGTAGATAGAAAATAAATAAATAAAAAAATTAATCTGAGGTGGATTCGTAACTGATTTTTGTTTGTAATTGAGACAGGATCGACATACAATATTTCAAGGACAGAAAAAGAATATAATATGCAGATATGCAATAGGAATTACGCATTATATATTAATTTTCATTTATATATATATATATATATATATATATATATATATATATATATATATATATATATATTGTACTTAATAATAAAAAAAAAATTTACATTAATAATACTAAAAATACTAATCTCAAAAATAATTAATAACATCAAATAATACTAATAATAGTAAAAATAAAAGTAAAGAAAATGATAATTTATATATATATATATATATATATATATATATATATATATATATATATATTTACCAATTATATTAATAATGTTTTAATAATATTAATGATGATAACCGTATTGTTAATAATAATTATAACCCATTAGATGTATCAACTTCATATCTATATATAATACATAGTAATATTAGTAATACTGATATTAATATTAATTTTAATTTTAATGTCAACAATAATAATGAAAGTAGTAATAATAATATTATCCTAACAACTATATTTTTAACGTGTCATTAATCTATTATTAATTATGTAATATTTAATAATCATATAATATTATGTAATAACTTTTATTGATTAATTATTATTTATAGATTATATATATACATATAATATTTGTACATGAAATTATATATATAAAGATTCACTTTAAACTTCACTTAATTACTTTGTATCTTATTTTACATATTTGATTCTAGTGTTTAAAATTATATTTTATTATTTTCAATTATCATATATATTTACATCTATATCTATATATGTATACATATTTAATTACAAACAATTGTTCGTGAATCGTCGGAATTTGGTCGAGGTTAAATGAATATATGAACATAGTTTTAAAATGTTTGAGATTTAATTTAACAAACCTTGCTTATCGTGTCAGAATAAGATAAAGATAAAGTTTAAATTTGGTCGTAAATTTCCGGGTCATCACAGTACCTACCCGTTAAAGAAATTTCGTCCCCGAAATTTAATTGAGGTCGTCATGGATAACAATAAGAATGTTTTCATGACAAATATGAGTTGATAGATAGGGTTTTATCATCATTGAGTAATATGGATAAAACAATTCGATTATTAGAAGGGCATGAATGAAGCGATCACAAAATAGTGAAATGAGAAAGATAAGTTTCATCATACTTTTGACTAGTCATGGTTGAATTTAAAAAAAAATAAGGTTCGTCTTAACTTTTAACGTCATCTTGGTTGAATTCCGGAATTCAAGGGATTTTAAGAAAATTTTCGAAATCTAAAAGATTTGATTCTTCGGCGAATAAGGTAAATTAAGATCTCTATAATTAAATACGGTGATCTGCCTCGATTACTCTGTCTGATATTTCCATTATAAATTTACCTTTTCCATTCCATTAGTTTCCACCACTTCTATACCTTATTTCTCAGTTCATATATCCAAAAGATTATAATAATGCTTAATCCGGTTCTAATCGTTATTCTTATTCTGACTATCGCAATGATCGTTCTTCTTTTCCAACTCCCACCGGAAGAATCTATTTATTTCTACTATGCTCTAAGGATTATTGTATTTATAATCCTCCCGTGTCTTTATATTGCTATACGCACTGATATCCACAGTTTGTAACTTTGGTGTTGTCATTGGGCTTTATATTTTCTCTTATACTTCGAAGTCCTTGCTTCTGTTTTTCTATAATCATTGTCATCCACAGTTAATGCTCTCTTCTATTTGCTGCGATTTATACTCCAATTTCTAGTTTGGAGTTTTCATTCTTTCGTTTCCTCTTCTTGTGATTAAGCACTGCTTGTAATGGTCCAGAATTTGCAGATATGAATTTCGGAATGAACATGTTTAATGTTCGAAGAAGAAAATTGTAATGGCATGATCTTGATTTGGCAATTTACCAGAATATTCTGGAAAAGACCGAATCATCAAGAAAAATATTTTCTTGATATGTTTAGAGAATAGATAGAATGTAAGAGTCGTGTAAATGGTACATGATAACGGTATGTTCTGTGAATCATCACGTTCCATTAGAAACTCATCATGAATTACTGTAATATAATCACATTGATCAAGTGTCATTATATTATACTAACTCATGCATCAATTCCCAACACTACTTAAAAAAACATTCATATTTTAAGCTCGAAAGTTTACAGAATATAGAAACTAACAGTTTCTATATGATGTAACACTGATAGCACGAAGAGATTATTGATTTCAGATAAGAATAGTTATGAAAATATCTTCAGAAATATGGAGGATATTTATAATGAAAGATACGATGATATCTTGGAATTTCTAATATCGATGGATGATGAAGAAGATTTATCCGTAAGGGTTTAAAGTAAGGAGCAAGATATTCGCTAAAGACTTCAGCATGCATTGAATTATTTGGATTCTTTGAAGTCAAACTTATTCTTTGTGATTTGTCCACGGTTTCCTTCATAGTTTCGCATAATCCGCTTTTCGGTACTAAATTTTCTATTGAGTGTTTCCAATACTCCATTCTTTATCATCAACTTTTGACTGTTGAGGTCATTTACAGTTTTTGTTGCTTCATTCAACTTTTCAAAATTCAGAGCATTAATTTGCAGACTGGGTGCTTTTCAGAATTTCAGAATGAAAGATAATAATTCTAAGAGATAAGTGTCATACATATAACTGTTGATGTAGATATGCTGTGAGTTTTCAAAGTACTGATTGCTGATTCCCGGTAATTGGTATGGCAGTTCTCGTTACAAGATGCGGATGAGTATATGGTAGGGTTTCAATGAATAAATATAATGATTTATCAGAGAGATTTAAGCCAAGAAGCATCGAGGTTGTTGGTACGTCTGCTGGTAATATGGTGGAATATAAAAGAATTCTCCGGTATCAAAAGGGTAATCATATATATCAGGATTATGGTAAGACTGCTTCGAATGAAAAGTCGAAGTTGACTTGCTGGAGCTGTGACAAATTTGACTACTTTGAAAAGGGATCGTAAAGTTATTTTTGCTAATAAATGCCAAAGGATCTGACGCGGCTACGTGTTAAACTTTTACTCAGTTGCTGAGAGTTTCTCAGGTGCATAACTATAGGCATAAATCTTTTCTTCCGTAGATGAAGTGCGGTTGATTCATCCTATCAATTGAGGTGTTTTCAAGAATCATGAAAGGTTTAAACGCAGATTGTAATCGTCAAGATACAAATGGGGTTTAAGATGAAATTAAGTGGCAACTTGAAGAATTGTTTAGTTTCATAGGTTATAATCAATATTTTAATTCATTTTAATTATCCAATGTTATTAGTCCACAGTCGATAGTCCACAGTTAACAATCCAATAATTCATATATAGTTTAATATATAATATTCGAATTAATTAATACGTATCGTGACCCGTGTACATGTCTCAGACTCGATCACAACTCAAATTATATATATTATTGTAGAATCAACCTCAACCCTGTATAGAGAACTCGATCATTACTGCATATAGAGTGTCTATGGTTATTCCAAATAATATATATAAATGCGTCGATATGATATGTCAAAACCTTGTATACGTGTCCCAATTATTTAAAGTGCGTAAAATAAATAGCAGGAATTAAATGACGATAATTAAAGTGCGTAAAGTAAATAACAGAAATTAAATGACAATAAATAAAATTGCGAGAATTAAATTGCGATAATATAAATGTAATAAGGAATTAGAAGTTAGCTAGGATCAGTTAGCTAGGATTTTGTTAGCGTGGATTCTTAACAAAATTTCTCATAGTTAATTTGTTTGTTTCTAACAAATTTTATTTTGTCCAATGTTTTCTTCATTATGCCACTTGTTGGATTCTGATAGGTCAAAATCCAAATATGTAATTGGATGAATATGGTTATCTTGTGGTGAACGGATTTGTATATTGGTGGATGTAAGTAGGATAGTATATGACTGTTGAAACAGATTCAAAGAACGTACAATGTAACTTGTTAATGTGAAATTTAAATAGTCCTCGGGTATTACCTACCTGTTAAAATATTTTCACAATTAACAGTTTGTACAAGAGAATTTTTAATTACGATTTTTCTGAAAACATATGTACATATATATTTTCTTCAGATGTATTCATGGATTTAATGAGTTAATATGATATTAAACTCATTTGCTTTTCGGTTGGAACTAGAATAACTAATCTCTAAAACTTTAGAGATTACATATTTGCCATGTCGAACGAAGATAAATGAGGTAGAACGATACGTAGAACGAAGATCATACTCAAAGTACATATGATGATATTGAAGCATGGATTGTTGATGGTAATGGTGCTGTTATTGTTTGTACCGTTGGTGCCGGTGATGTTGCTGAAGCTGGTACATTTTGCACCATATTCTCTGAATTGATTATTCGAGCGCGAAGTTCGTTGACTTATTACTCCAGGATGATTGTCGGTCGGAACGAACAGATGAATAGGGTTCAGAATTGTGGATAGAATATAATCTTGTCGAGTTACTCTGGAAATGAGACTGAAAATGGTGTCTCGAACAGGTTCGCCTGTAAACGCTTCAGGTTCATTGTCAAGAGGTGAATTCGGTTGATGGAAGGGATTGTCTTCTGCGCGTTTCCATTAATTAAGTCAACTACGAACCCATCAGATGAATTGATAATGGCTGATTGGTTGATTCATGCCGATAATGCTGTTTTCAGAGCTTAGGTGAACATATATGTCGGAATAGCTGTCGGAATAACTATCGGAATAGCTATCGGAATCTGAGGGACTCGAACTGGTTGTAGGATTCATCTCGTACGATCAGATGTAGGATTTTTCGATAAGAAATGGATTATAGGATGTAGATTAGTACCCTACAACACATAATTTACATATGCATATATAATACTAAAATCCCATGAGTTACGGAGGAATCTACAGAAGCTGTCAGGCAAAGGTAACAATAACAGATACGCTAAGATATGAATTAGCAGATACGCTAAGATACGAATTTTGTCTGTAAACTAATCATGCACTCAATGCAATAAGATGTGTCTGGACTAAGGATGATAAGCAAGTGATTCTC
Source organism: Rutidosis leptorrhynchoides (assembly GCF_046630445.1). Taxonomy (NCBI): domain Eukaryota; kingdom Viridiplantae; phylum Streptophyta; class Magnoliopsida; order Asterales; family Asteraceae; genus Rutidosis; species Rutidosis leptorrhynchoides. Next base: position 23,898,413 of record NC_092334.1, on the reverse strand, counting down.
TAAGAATGATAAGCAAGTAATTTTCGACACGAAATGATAAGCAAAACTTTTGACATGCAGACACGGTCGAAGTCCAGACTCACTAATGCATCCTAACGACTATCAGTTAGACACACTAATGCAAGACCCGGTTCGCTAAGACCACCGCTCTGATACCAACTGAAAGGACCTGTCCTAATCCATCCGGACAAAGTCCACATCGATTACAAACGATTCACAATAGTTGGTTACATCGCGAGGTACTTGACCTCTATATGATACATTTTACAAACATTGCATTAGTTTTGAAAAGACAAACTTCCTTACATCGAAAATTGACGATATGCATACCATTTCACAATATATCTAATTATAATTATCTTAAAAATAATCTTGATGAACTCGACGACTCGAATGCAACGTCTTTTGAAATATGTCATGAATGACTCCAAGTAATATCTTTAAAGTGAGCAAATGCACAGCGGAAGATTTCTTTCATACCTGAGAATAAACATGCTTTAAAGTGTCAACCAAAAGGTTGGTGAGTTCATTAGTTTAACATAAAAAAATCATTTCCATCATTTTAATAGACCACAAGATTTTCATTTCTCATAAACATACGTCCCATACATAGAGACAAAAATATCATTCATATGGATTGAACACCTGGTAACCGACCTTAACAATATGTATATAAGAATATCCCCATCATTCCGGGATCCTCCTTCGGACATGATATAAATTTCGAAGTACTAAAGCATCCGGTACTTTGGATGGGGCTTGTTGGGCCCGATAGATCTATCTTTAGAGTTCGCGTCAATTAGGGTGTCTGTTCCCTAATTCTTAGATTACCAGACTTAATAAAAAGGGCATATTCGATTAGATAATCCAACCATAGAATGTAGTTTCGATTACTTGTGTCTATTTCGTAAAGCATTTATAAAAGCAGCGCATGTATTCTCAGTCCCAAAAATATATATTGCAAAAGCATTTAAAAAGGGAGCAAATGAAACGCCCGCATATAGATATTGTAAAACAGTTAATAAAGCATTTGCATGTATTCTCAGCCCAAAAATGTAAAGAGTAAAAAGGGATTAAATGAAACTCACCATACTGTATTTTGTAGTAAAAATACATAGAGCAACATTGAACAAGTATAGGGTTGGCCTCGGATTCACGAACCTATATCATTTGTATATATATTAAATCATATATTCGTAATCTAACAATTATAACTTTATATATTGTGTAATTAATTTGTATATATATTTGAAAATAATTATTATTTATATAGTTATATATACATATATATATATATATATGTTAAAAATACCTAATTTGTTTTATATGATTTCTTGTATAAAAATTGTTAATTTAATATATTCATACTTATATGAAATATTACTTATAAATATATTTTTTTTATAGACTTAATGACATAGCAATTAAAAATTTCATTTAATTATAATGATAATATTAATAATAACATTACTTATACTAATATTTATAATAAGAATCGTAGTAATAATAATAGTGATGTTTATAATAAGACTTGTAACAATATTTATTTTACAGTTAATGATAGTCATGATAATGATTTTAGTATTTACATAATAATAATACCCGTGATAATAATATTACTAATGTCAATATTAGTACTTCTACTATTTATAAAAAAAATGTTAATACTAATATTTACGGACATGATAATAATTTATTTTACTTTCATAATAACAATAATAATGAACATATTCATGATAATATTATTAATATCATAATTAATACTTATAATAATAATAATAATAATAATAGATATAATACTTATATTTATGATAATAATAATAATAATAATAACCCTAATCTTGCTAATGATAATAATACTAAAATGTTAAAGTAATAATAATAATACTAATAATAATAATACTTGTTATAATCATAATAATGTAATAATAATATTAGTAACAATTATAAGAATAATAATAAAAGTAATATTAAAATTGATTACTACCTTTGAGACTCAAAAAAAATACCAAATCGTCCAAGCCGGGACTCGAACCCGGGACCTCTCGCTAACCCGTCATAACACTAAACCACTCCTCCATCGCCTGCTTTTCTGATTTATGCCCAACAAAAATATATTTAAACCGTTTTAAAGTGATTCAGTTTCTTCATCATCTTATCTTTAATTTCAAACGACCAAAGATGAATGAAAATCATATCAGAGAGTTTACGATTTGAATTAAAACTTGTAATTGAATTAGAAACGTTCCTTTGTGGTTGATTTTTCATAACAGAGAACACAAACCAAAAAAAAAAAATAAACTGCCGAAACAGCTCTCGGATAAACTCGATGAACTCAAATCGTGTTTTAAAAATCTAAACAGTTTTAGCTAACGATTATTACATGAAATAGTTCTTAAATCTTTCCTAGAAACTTTCTAAACTATCAATTGAACTTGAATCATAACACATAACTCGAATTTGATTGAAGAACAATGTTTGACTTTTTATTTTAAAACCTTTGACTCCAAAATTGAAGCTTGATAATAGGAATTAGAGCCTGAAACTTTACATGAAGTTCAACTTGAATAATCCTAACACCATAGCACTATTAGTTTTTGAAACTCATTTCAAGTTCGAGGATTTTGATTTAAAACCAGTCGGTACAGGGTGTTGAAGTATTTAAAAAAATAAAATAGATAAATCATCAGTTGTATGTGATAATTATGATAGGAAGTTGAATGACTTGTTCCATAAACTGAATGGATCGATTATTATGTATAAAGTGAGTCTGTTGACATCTTATTCGATCCATAGGGTAACGAACAAAAACATTATAAAGTAGATAGAAAATAAATAAATAAAAAAATTAATCTGAGGTGGATTCGTAACTGATTTTTGTTTGTAATTGAGACAGGATCGACATACAATATTTCAAGGACAGAAAAAGAATATAATATGCAGATATGCAATAGGAATTACGCATTATATATTAATTTTCATTTATATATATATATATATATATATATATATATATATATATATATATATATATATATATATATATATATATATATATATATATATATATATATATATATATATATATATATATATATATATATATATATATATATATATATATATTGTACTTAATAATAAAAAAAAATTTACATTAATAATACTAAAAATACTAATCTCAAAAATAATTAATAACATCAAATAATACTAATAATAGTAAAAATAAAAGTAAAGAAAATGATAATTTATATATATATATATATATATATATATATATATATATATATATATATATATATATATATATATATACCAATTATATTAATAATGTTTTAATAATATTAATGATGATAACCGTATTGTTAATAATAATTATAACCCATTAGATGTATCAACTTCATATCTATATATAATACATAGTAATATTAGTAATACTGATATTAATATTAATTTTAATTTTAATGTCAACAATAATAATGAAAGTAGTAATAATAATATTATCCTAACAACTATATTTTTAACGTGTCATTAATCTATTATTAATTATATAATATTTAATAATCATATAATATTATGTAATAACTTTTATTGATTAATTATTATTTATAGATTATATATATACATATAATATTTGTACATGAAATTATATATATAAAGATTCAATTTAAACTTCACTTAATTACTTTGTATCTTATTTTACATATTTGATTCTAGTGTTTAAAATTATATTTTATTATTTTCAATTATCATATATATTTACATCTATATATGTATACATATTTAATTACAAACAATTGTTCGTGAATCGTCGGAATTTGGTCGAGGTTAAATGAATATATGAACATAGTTTTAAAATGTTTGAGATTTAATTTAACAAACCTTGCTTATCGTGTCGGAATAAGATAAAGATAAAGTTTAAATTTGGTCGTAAATTTCCGGGTCATCACATTTTCTTCCTAGTTTGTTTCGGTTTACTAACACTCCTTTTCTGAGTAATCTGACTCTCACTCCTATTTGCCTCATTCTTTGGATTCTTCAAAATAGTAATGGGCTTAGTCACAACTACAAAAGGTTTCCCGTCTTTTTCGGTGTCGACATCAGTGTCGGACTCCGTCTCATAAACCACATCTAAGGGTTTCTTACTCTCATCATTCTCACTTTTACTCTTAACGGGATTTTTCTCAGACTTACCATACTTCGGTTCTACAACCGGATCCTTACTCTTCTCAACAAGCTTATTGACAAACTCTCCCAAAAGTGGTGGTGCAACCTGATTATAGCCTATCCCTTGATTTTTAGGATGTTTCAAGGTTTGTGTCATGTATGACATTCTCTGCCAATTATCAATCCTAGCCTTTTCTGATTCATACTTTAACTTGTATGAATCTTTTTCTGCCTTAAGTGCTTCTATCTGGCTCAAATACAGGTGAATCACTTTCTCATCATCTACAATAGTTGATTTTAAATGACCTACCTGATTCTCTAAGGACTTAATAACATCAACATACTCTTTCGGCTTATTAAGATAGAAGAGAGTATCATCATAATTCTTCCTATTTGTCTGATTTTCTAGACTTCAATTCTTAAGTTCAAGTCTAAGTTTCGGACAAGTTTCACATGTAGCAGGTATTTCATTAAGCTTAGTAACTACACATTCAAGTCTAGCTATTTCCTCTTCAAGGTCAACGCATTTTAAACAAAAAAAATCTGAATCATTACATACCTTGTCATTGCTGGATGTGTTAGCCATGAATGCGTAATCTTTTCTACCGACCTGCGAATCTGCATCCGATTCAGACTCTGACTCTGAACTTGTACTGTCCGAATAATCAGCATCATAACCTCCTTTGCCCTCAACTTTTTCAGGACTATCCGAACTTGTCACCGTGACTATCTTCTCATCAGTACCCTCAACATCACCCTTGATCAAGTATGCAAGCTCTTTTCTAAACCAGGTACCCGTATGACAACTCATTCCAGAGGATTCATCATCAGCGGAAGAATCGCTAGTGAATTCAAGATCAGACAAGTCCTTAGCTTTGCGGAACTTATCATACAACTTATCACTGATTCTCTTCCTAAGACACATCTTCATTACCGCTTCTACCATTTTCATTCTAGCGTCACATTTGCATACGTAACATGTGCAAGCAGGATCATCTTTATCTATACAACCAGCATTTCTTCTGATAATCCTCTCTTCGTCTATCTCAGCTTCACTCTTACCAACAAAAACACATTAGCTTTCTCATTATCAACAGAGATCGACCAATCACACACTTCATCAGCATAGGTAGTAGTCAAAGCTTTAGATTGACCACTATAAGTTGCTTCCTTGTTCACTGTTGGACCAGTATGTCCAGGAGTCACCTAAATTGTAGAAGTGTGAAACGAATTGTGAAAACCAGGCTTTGAAGGTCGTGTACATGTTCTCTTGAAATGACCAAGCTCATCACAATTATGACATCTCACTTTGGACATATCAAAACCAAACTTCGTATTGCGGTTCAAACTCAATGTACTATGACCTATCCTCTTCAAATACTTTCTGGCACATCTCACAACACTGCCCATAGCATACGAGATGTCCATTCTGTAATGACCTGGAAATTTCCGACCAAATTTAAACCTTAATCTATATATGTTTTCGACACGATAAGCAAAATCTGTAATGTTGAGTCTAGAAAGTTTGAAATATATATTCGGATAATCAATTACCCTTAGACTATTCCCTACGATTCACGAACAATTTTTCGTCTTGAGGCTACCACAGAACAACCATTTCTATTCAAATTACATATTTGGATTTTGACCTATCAGAATCCAACAAGTGGCATAACGAAGAAAACATTGGACAAAATAAAAAGTGTTAGAAACAAATAAATTAACTATGATGAATTTTGTTAAGATTCCACGCTAACTGTTCCTAGCTAACTGGTTACATTTATTTATCGCAATTTACATTCTCGCAATTTTATTTATCGTCATTTAATTTCTGTTATTTACTTTTACGCACTTTAAATCGGGACACATGTACACAATACGTCGGATTAATTCTGAGACAATACGTTGTACACAGGTCATGATATATATTTATTTATTTTACGCACTTTAAATAACGGGACACGTATACAAGGTTTCGACCTATCATATCGACTCATCTATATATATATATTTCGGAACAATCATAGACACTCTATATGTGAATGTTGGAGTTGGCTATACAGGGTTGGAGTTGATTCCAAAATATATATATATGGTTTGAGTTGTGATCAATACTGAGACCGGTACACGGGTCACGATACGTATTAATTAATTTGAACATTATATATTAAACTATAAATATGAATCATTGAATCATTGAATCATTGGACTATTGGACTATTGGACTGTTGGACTGCTAATATTGGACAATTAAAATGGATTAAAATATTGATTATAACATATGAAACTAAACAATTCTTCAAGTTTGCCACTTGATTTCATCTTAAACCTCATTTGTACCTCGACAATTACAATCCGCGTTCAAATCTTTCATGATTTTTGAAAACACCTCGATCGGGAGGATGAACCAGCCGCACTTCATCTACGGAAGAAAAGATTTATGCACCTGAAAAATCCTTGAACCCAAAGTCATAGTTTAACACGTACCGCATCGAATTCTTTATCGTTTATTTGCAAAAACAATCTTATGACTCCTTTTTAAGGTAGCCAATTTTGTCACAGCTCCAGCAAGTTAACTTCGACTTCCCAGTAAGACTAGTCTTATTATAACCGTTGTCCTTTCGCCGTCGTTACCGGAGAACCTTTTATATTCCACCATATTATCATCAGCGTTTAATCATCTAAAAACACAATTCTCATGAAATCACCTCAGTTTGATAACCGATTACCCAGATCCGTTAACTTTGAAAATGCTGACAAAGCAGCATATTGTAGATGATCTTAATGGTCAAAAGTGGATGATAAAAAAAAAGAAGTGTTGGAAACACTTAATAGAAAATTTAGCACTGAAAAGTGGATTATGCGAAACTATGAAGGAAACCGTGAACAAATCACAAAGAATAAGTTTGACTTCAAAGAATCCAAATAATTCCATGTCTGCTGAAATCGTTAGCAAACACATTACTCCTTATTCTAAACCTTTCCAGATGATATTCTTCATCATCATCTTATCTTAGATATTATAAGATATCTTCGTATCTTCCATTATACATATTCTCCATATTTCTGTAGAAATTATCACCACTGTTCTTATCTAAAATCATTTATCTCTCCGTAATATCTGCGTTACAACATAAAAGAAACTGTGTTAGTTTCTAAATTCCGAAACCTCCGAGTTTAAAATATGAATGTTTTGAAGTAGTTTTGGGAACTGATGCATGAATTAGTATAATATAATGACACTTGATCAACATCATTATATTACAGTAAGTCATGTTGAGTTTCTAATGGAAGGTGATGATTCACAGTACCGTCATCATGTGCCATGTTACACGGCTCTTACATTCTATCTAAATTCTAAAAATATCAAGAAAATATTTCTTGATGATTCGGTCTTTTCCAGGATATTCTGGTAATTTGACAAATCAAAGTCGTGCCATTACCATTGCTTTCTTAGAACATTAGCTATGTTCATTCCAAATTTCATACCTACGAATTCCGGACCATTGCTCGTATGACTCGAGGACGGGAAGCGGAAACGAAAGAATAAAGCTCCAAAAATAGAAATTGGAGTATAAATCGTAGCAAATAGGAAAGAGCATTAATTGTGGATGACAATGATTATAGAAAACAGAAGCAGGAACATCAACATATAAGGGAAGATATAGAACCCAACAACCACCCAGAAATTACAAACCGTGTATATCAATGCATATAGCAATATAAAGACACGGGAGAACTAGAAACACTATAAACCCAAGGGTATAATAGAAGTAAATAGATTCTTCCGGTGGTAGATGAAAGAGAAGAATGACAGATGTGAAAATTAAGAGTATATCAAGGATTAGAATAGGATGGAGCATATTGACGAATGTTTTAAGGTATGAATTGAGGAAGAAAGAATAGCAGATGTGAGGTATGGAAATAAGGAAAGAAGGGAGTGGATTTATAGTGAAATATCCGATAGAGCAATCAAAACATATTATTTCATTTAATCAAAGAAGATCCTGATTTCCTAAATCGCCGAAAAATCCAAATCTTATTACATAAGATTTTCTTTAAATCCCTTAAATCCCGGAAGTCAATCATAATCACGTCATCGGTTAAAACGATTCCGTATTTACTCATTACACTCTTTTGCGATAGCTTCGCTTATACTCTTCGCGTTATCAAATTGTTTTATCTACATTACTTAGATGATGATAAAACTTCATTATCATCTCATATTCGTCACGAAAACATTCTTATTGTTATCCATGATAACCTCTATCAAATTTCGGGGACGAAATTTCTTTAACGGGTAGGTACTGTAATGACCCAGAAATTTCCGACCAAATTTAAACCTTAATCTATATATGTTTCTGACACGATAAGCAAAATCTGTAATGTTGAGTCTAGAAAGTTTGAAATCTATATTCGGATAATCAATTACCCTTAGACTATTCCCTACGATTCACGAACAATTGTGTATACATAAATATATATATATATATATATATATATATATATATATATATATATATATATATATATATATATATATATATATATATATATATATATATATATATATATATATATGAATTCAATAACTACTATGATATGTATATTATAGTAAAATTTATAAATAATAAATAATCAATAAAAGTATTATATATTATATAACTATCAAATATTACAGAATTAATAAATTGTAATATATTGAATGTAATTACAAGTTCAATTTTAATTGATATATTATTGGTACATTTATCATTATAATTAATATTAAAATCTATACTATTAGTATATTTAGATATATTTTTAAGAAATTTGATACATAAAATTGTTATGTTATTATCATTGTTATAGTTATCATTGTTAAAATCATAATTTTAATAATTAGTAATTATAATTTTTATTAGTATTATTGTTAAATATTATTATTACCACCTTATCATTATTATTACTACTACTTTTACCTGTATTATTATTATTAGTATTATTTGATGTATTAATTATTTTTATCACTAATACTAGTATTATTTCCATTATTATTAATAATATACCTATTAATTATTAAGGTTTATTAATTATAAAACAATAAAAATAAAAATAAATAAGTAAATAAAAACAGATATAAGAAAACATCTGTTCTCATATTATTATCCGTATTATTCGATATCAGATAAATCCAAAGGCACATCTTAATCAATCTGTTTAATCTTTTGTTTCTTGTTTATAAAAATCGAATCTCTTATGCAACAAAACTCGTTATCCATCGTTATCTACTTTTCATTATTTATAAATATATATCTTTTTCTTCTGTTTATGATTGAATCAATATGTCGAGGAGTTCAACAATAAAAACCAATGGTTCGATTTATATTAGATAGAAAACCAAACGGTACTTCCATCCTCTTTACCAATTATCAATTATAGTGAGTGAATTATCAAAATAAATGAAGTCACAGACCGTCTGCTCCTGTACGTGTATGTTTATAGCCACAGTTCGATTTCGTACTATATTTCAAAATCTATAAATGAGGTCTTGTTAGGAATCATCCATTCGATCTTTCTGCACAATTTGAGCTTCCAATTCTTTGAAACGAGTTCGAATTTTGAAGTCAAAGTTATATGTCAAAAAGTCAAACGAATATTCAAAGATCGAATTGAAAGATTATAAGGTGTTTCAGTTGAAATTAACGATTCATAAAGTTTCTATTTAGGATTTAAAACACATTTCGTTTTATAGTCAATATCTAAACGTGTCTGAATTTCAAAATCAGGTCTTGAGTTCATATTTGTTCATCGTGTTCATCAGACTTTGCTGCTATAGTCTTTTTATTTTATTTGTTTCCTGTTAACTCGAATCCTCTCAACTCCTTACTTTGAATACGTTTAAAAAAAATTCTAAATCAGAACATATGAATAACTGTTACTCTGATTTGGACCTGTGATTGAGTTAAATGTTGATGAAGAAGTAAAACAGTAAAGTAGGTTATATTTAAATCGATGGTTATAATAACAGAAAAACTATAACAGACGAATAGTTGAGTGTTGATTGTATAAACGAGGGGTTGCGGGTTCGAGCCTAGCTTGGGGCATTTCTTGTTATGAAGGGTTTATGAGGTAGTTATCCTTTTATTTATTATCATTATTATTATTATTATTATTATTATTATTATTATTATTATTATTACAAATAAAATGACCAATGTTATTAACAAAATCATTACCTTCAATATTATTACTAAATCTAATTATTATTATTATTAATGTCAATATTTTATTATTATTATAATTATAATTATAATAAATAAATGATGTTTTTATAAAAATATAATTAATATACATATATATATATATATATATATATATATATATATATATATATTACACTACATACTAAACTGTTATTCTTATTTAAGTTACATATGATATATATAAATATATTTTGATAAGATCATATATATATATATATACAAATTTTAATACATTATACATATTTTAATTTAAACACTTTAATATGAATCTAATATATAATTATTAAAGATTTATTTAAGATATATAAATAGATATAATTAAGTTATTTACTAATAAATTGTAATATATAAACTTGCTTAAATGTTATTATGTGTTAATATATATATATATATATATATATATATATATATATATATATATATATATATATATATATATATATATATATATATATATATATATATATATATATATATATATATATGTTATAGGTTCGTGAATCTGAGACCAACCTTATACGTGTTCAATGATGTTATATGTATTTTTACTACAAAATACAGTATGGTGAGTATATAGTCCCTTTTAAACTCTAAATATTTTGGGATGAGAATAAATGTATTTTATGATTTACGTTATGGACACAAGTGATCAAAAATAAATTCTATGTTGAGTTGTACCATGGCATATATCTTTATACTTGGTAGCTAATATTTACATGAGGAATGTAAACGCGAATCCTGTTGATAGATCTATCGGGCCTGACAACCCCAAACGGGCTGGACGACCAGTTTTCAACGGTTGCACAGTACTTCGTATCTGTATACTACACTTGGTACGGTGTAGCGATTATTTAAGAATATGCTGCGATGATTTAAAAGTTAAGTATGGTTACCAAGTGCTCAACTACTTTTACATACACTTGCGAGTGTATTATGTTTAAATATATGAAATCTTGTGGTCCATAGATATAACGCTGCTAGCAACAAAACCTATATATCTCACCAACTTTATGTTGACGTTTTAAAGCATGTTTATTCTCAGGTACGAATTAAGTCTTCCGCTGTGCATTAGCTCATACTAAAGACATTACTTGGAGTCGATCATCGCAATGGAACCAAATGTTGAAGACTTTGTCCAGGTGTATAAGGACGGGTCTTTACACATTCTCTCAATTTCATCTTCGTCAATCTGATCATAGTCTTCATTATCCAGATGACCATTAATTATCTGCCCACTGATCATGTCATTGTAAGAGTTAACCACGATTGCTGCTAACGCCATATCTTCCTGAATCAACTCCAGAGACCTCTTCTTGATGTTTTATGTCTTTATCACATGTGACTGAGTCAGTTGAATAGTGCATGAATCAATCAGTTTAGCAGTTGAGTTCTGTGCTTGAGACTTAGCATTGTAATACCCAAACTCTGACTGTGGTACCGAGGTATGTGCCGCTTTGGTTGAGATGAACGCTGTTTGAAGAGGAGCATGACCTCTTGAAGATGACCCAATAATGGATGAACCAGCTACTGTACCAAGTCTCTTCCCTTTTGCCTCAACCTGAATATCCTTTTCCATCAACTTGGAGGTAAAAGCCGTAAAGGTTAACGTACGACCTGATGCAATGTACCTGTTCTGAATCTTTTCAATTTCATTGTCCCATTTCTCAGGAAGACCATCTTTCAAAACTCTGACAGCTTTATCATCAGATATATCTATTCCATAATCTGCCATTTCAGCAACCAGTAGGCGGTATCTCTCTAAGGTTTGCCCAAGAGTCTCGGAGGGAAGAGCCACAAACACTCTCCATTCATCTTTTAAAACATTACCCTTAGTGGCACGATAAGTGGCTGTACCCTCAGTGGCTAATTGAAGAGCAAGCCAAAGGGTATGCGAGGTCTTGTTCCTGTTTTTGAACTGTGAGAAGATCTCCTTAGATAGTGCCTGCGTGAGCTGTGCATAGCACTTACACTCCAAATTAAATTGTTCACGTTCATCAGGATTAAATTGTGATGTTTCCTTTGGTTCATGATCTGCACCATTTGGCCATACATATTCAGTCTCAATAAACTCTCAAAGTCTAGAGTCGATACCATTCAAATATATCATAAACCGGGCCCTCCAGTCCAAAAAGTCCTTTAGATTATCAAGCTTGGGAACCTTGTTGGAAGTTCCAGTCTCATTCTTGGAAAGAATTAATTTATGAAGTCCAGGTGAAATCACTAAAGCACTGTATTCATTAGCCAATTGTTCATTAGTGTCCGACATTTTAATTAATTATGTGAGAATTAACTGAAATTAAGTTTCTGATTAAATAGACACACGGTCGACTGTCTTATACACACGGTCGACTGTCCTAGACACACGGTCGAGTGTAAGGGTCACACGGTCGACTGTCTGACAAAAATTGGGCAGCACTTCGTCACAAACTTGAACTTTGGTATTACTACTCACACGGTCGACTGTCTCACTCACACGGTCGATTGAATCACACACACGGTCGAGTGACAATACTCACACGGCCGATTGACTGTAAGGAACTTACACAAGTTTACCAAAACACACACGGTCGATTAACTGGATCACTCGGTCGATCGAAGGACTCACACGGCCGATTGTCGAGACTCAGACGGCCGGGTGTGTTCTTGACAGGAACTGGTCGACTTTTAGGGTTTTCTAGGTGAAAATCGAATTTTTCGATCGATTTTTGATGGAAAACCTAAAACAAATCGTAAAACACTATTATGAAATTACCAAGAACACGTTTTAACATAAAAAACACAAACTATAACATAAAAACAGTGATTAATCTTGAAAACAAAACTAACACCAAAAACCTAAAGTTTTGACCCAAAAACGAATTTAAAACAAGCAAAACCAGAGAACCTGGCTCTGATACCACTTTGTAGACGATTATTGGACGGATCTTAGGTCGCTTGGATCGTATCTAGAGGCGGAAAACACTAGAGACGACTTAAACCGAGATTTGGGTCGTGTTGGGTTCGTATCGGTCAAACCTAGAGATGAATTTAGATTAGAACGAAGCCTAAACGATTAATTTCGGTGGTAATCGGTGTTAGGGATCAATGGAGACGAAAACTAGTCGACTAGGGTTAATGGAACGTGTAACCTCATAAAAGAGGCTTTAACCCGTATATATACTGCATACCAGACACAGTCGGTCGACTGAGTCACACAGTCGGTCGAGTGTGTGAACACACTCGTTCGACTGTGTATGCAGATTAACATATTGAATATTATTTAATTAAGCACACACAAACACGAATGTAATCAATAGTCATACAATAACGTTGTTACATAGTTGAATGTATTAAATCGATAACGTAAATCACGGCTAGGGATTCATGCACCAACAGTAGTTGGGTCCTAATATCCACAAAAAATGTTTCAGGTTCAAACCTTATCAATATGGATACGAACTGGTTTTATAAATATGGGTCGACTAATGGAAAGAATTAAACTTTAGTTTAAGATAATGCAAACCAATACCATCAACGAAGCTTCCTCTATACAAGTATTTGTGGTGAAATTTACACGTTATAATTATAACCACATTTCTTCACATTTATATGAGACAAAACAGCAGCCAGTACATGGACTTATTCTTCAAGTTTATTTACATGTGATAAAAGGACAACTAAATTATTGTTTGCATTGTTGTATTATTACTTGTTAGAAAACGGGTATGAATAGACTGTCTGAATTCGTTCTTGAATCGTGTGTTCACTTTCTCTATAAAGTATTTCGACCCTACGATTGCCTCGGTTGCACGAAATCTTTACAGGGATAAAACAAGAACGCAATCAGTGTTTTTGGCAACGAAATCACTGATCAAATTGTTAGAGAGTATGTGTGTATTTTATGTTGGTTTGATGAATGCAGAATAATCCATACACGGATGTCTAAAACTGTATATGAAACAGTTATTATGGGATTATCACTAAAAAGCCCATTTTTTTTTACCTTTCTTGCGTGAGAGCCCAAAAAAAAAAATTGCCAATTTGCCCTCGCAAGGAGCAAGGTGCCTTGCTCCCTTGCGCCTTGCGTCCTTGCGACCTTGGTTTCACATGGGAGCAAGGAGCAAGGCACCTTGCTCCTTGCTCCCAGGTGGAAGCAAGGACGCAAGGTGCCTCTTGCTCCCTTGCTTCCACCTGGGAGCAAGGACGCAAGGTGCCTCTTACTCCCAGGTGGAAGCAAAGGAGCAAAATGCACCTTGCGTCCTTGCTCCCAGGTGGAAGCAAGGGAGCAAGAGGCACCTTGCGTCCTTGCTCCCAGGTGGAAGCAAGGGAGCAAGATGCACCTTGCTCTCAGGTGGAAGCAAGGAAGCAAGAGGCACCTTGCGTCCTTGCTCCCAGGTGGAAGCAAGGGAGCAAGAGGCACCTTGCTCCTTGCTCCCATGTGAAACCAAGTTCGCAAGGACGCAAGGCGCAAGGGAGCAAGGCACCTTGCTCCTTGCGAGGGCAAATTGGTGATAATCCCAGTTATTATTGAAGGGATGTAACCCTTCATAAATGGGCGGGGCGCTGCCCCCTTGACACCCGCATTTTGCGCGACAGTTAGTTGCCAACTCTTACGGACGTGTACTTCACATTCTCAGAACCCGTTGTTAAGTATAGCTAGCTAACACCTGCAAGTAAATCGCAACTAACTAAAATGTAAATTAGATGACACTAAAATCACCAACATTACTGCACATACAATGCAAGTGAGAAACACATCATCAATGAAACTTCATACGAAGTTGTTTGAGATTTATGTCTTTTATTTTGTCAAAGTTATACTTAATTTTCAGCAAAAATTCCAATAAAACAGATGTTCGGTCAAGAAAAACATAAGGACAACAAGGAGGGGCGGAATATAGTGTATGCTGGAGGGGGTGCTCACTCCGTCCGGCTTTAGAAAAAAGTTTACACTAAAAAAATTTTTTACTAAAAAATAAGGTTTTTTGCAGTTATTACCCCATGGCACTAGGTTTACCCAGTTATTAACCCATGACACTAGTTTTACCCCTCTGTAGTCGGGTTTAAGTCCCGCCACCAACAACAAGATTGTGTGAATTATATATTGTTCCCAACCCTTTCTCTGCCTACCGGAGAATGTGCTAAACCTGAGATCTTTTGTAGAGATCCAAGATTGTGGACATATGCTTAAAACTATGTCTAATTACAACTAATTGAATGACATATAGGTTTCATTAAAATCATGTCAGGTTTGGGTTGAGTACTTTAAACACAATAAGTTGACCCAAACATATTCTTATAATGTGGATCATGAAAGAAGTAGAACTCTTATAATTTGTTGTTAACAGACTTTTGTAGGTTCATTTACTATCACTCCTTCTTAGAACCTTGGCTTGGGTTCCACAAGGCAGAACCAGTTGTGTTTCTACCATTTGGATTTTGCGAGCTGTTCCCACAATAGTTTACGCGTGACGTTATATCACCAAAAATGAGTCACATATGTAGATTACAAGGTATAAGATGTTAATTATACGATATATCTAAATTCTTTGAAGTTAGATACATATAACGGAATATTAGATACTAAGTACCTGTCCATATTCTATATCATATACGTACATTCCGCTAGCAACATGTGGGTCGAGTAAGATCTTAATTTAATTAATTTCGTCATTAATTACTCAACCTCCTCATGCATGCACCATATTCTCATTGTGTACTTCATCTTTATGATTTTGAAACCACTTATCGCTATCCATAATCCAACAGAACGTGTGGAGGTGTAAAGATGGGCCCAGGGCCAGATTTGGGCCTGTTCCAAGTGTGCAAGGAAACAGAGCCCAACATCCTAAGCGGCCCCCAAAATAATATGGCTCTATTCATTTACTTAGGCCCATTTTTATGTTTATATATTCATGATTTAACTACGGAGTAAAATGTTAAAAATAAAATCCATCCCTAAATTGAATATTGGCTCATGTCGGATTGTCGGGTACATCTCAAAAGTACTTGAGTACTTATTTATTATTTATCTTTTTATATTATATTTATATTAAAGTAATTAGTATTTTAATTTAATATTAATATTAATATTAATATTAATTAATATTAATATATTGATATTGATATTAATTTAAAAAACTACAATAAATCCCTTTCACCTTCGTATCTTTTTTTAATTACTAGTTATTGTTAAGCTTATTAATTATATATGAAAAACTTTTTTATATAAAATGTCTATTCTTATTTATAACATGCTGAAAAATTTCGTCATTAACCTAAATAATAAGGGCTCATTTTTACGTTGCGAACAGGGCTCTCAAAAATAATGAGACGGCCCTGATGGGCCCATTGAGGTTGGGTAACGGGTCTAAATATGCATGGGTCGGAACGGAAAAGTTACTTAGTAAGAGGCTCAAAGGGTGACCCAATAAAACCTTATACGCTTTTATGAATGCAATAGTATATGATTATAAAAACAGTTGTTTTAACATAAATGTATAGGTTAAAAACGCTGTGTTTAGAAGGCTGCATGCATGTAGCAAAAATATCCACTCTACATGACTTTCACACGTTTGACATTCAACCCATTTGACCCAACACTGTTTTGTTTGGCGACTTTGAGACTGCAAATAACCCAAAAAATAGATACACATTGGTCAAAATTTTCCGATGATGAAATGCTTATGTTTACATAGAATGACGAGAAATGAATGTGAATGTTTTTACAGAATCAAAATCAGTTCACAGACCTTATTAAGCAACAGGATAAGTATATGCAAATTGATTGGAACAATGCATACCTACTGATGGTACGATCTTTTGCGAAGCCCAATTCATTGTCAATACAAAGGTCAAAATCGTCATTCTTTCTTGATCTTGAAGAGATTCTAGGTGCTACATTATGCGCATCTGTGATCGTCACAATACTCTCAAAAAGATAATTAAGCAGAACATGATAATTTTCAGCCAACAGACTTAACGGGTCAAATGAGTAAATGAAAATTAAAATTGAAAGAGATTTGAGTCTAATAGGTCGAACAAGCCGAAAGTTGTCCAAATATAATTTCAATCAATATAATATAATGTGTAATGATAGTACAAGTATAATTTTTGCATTCAGATTTAACAAACTGACAGTTGATGGAAGTTAGAATAGTATTTGGAAAAAGCTTTTTACGGGGAAATACAACTCTACCTCTTTCGGCAAGTAAAAAAAGATAACCAATTCTACGAACCTGCCCATAACAGAAGATATAATTCCTTCTAAAAAAAAATAAAAAAAGATTTAACATATTAACGAGAAAAGAGTTGGCTTTTTTACCAAGGTCCTTCTTCTGTAGTCCACAGATGAACCGATTTCATGTACTATGCATCATTCCTGCACCCATGCATATTTAAGAATTAAGACTTATCAGAATAGTCATGTTAGATGGTCAAACAATTAACCATGAGGGTGGTGGTGGCATGGTAAGACCCCGACCTTCCAATGTGGAGGTCAAGGGTACCGGTTCGATTCCTTGCACCCACAAAGTTATTCTCCCTCATGGCCACGGAGGTTCGCCTGTAATGACTCCGGGCTACTCGCAAAGCGGGTAGTCGCCCTGGGATTAGTCAGTTAAAAAAATGTTGGATACCCAGGTTACCAAAAAAAAAAAAAAAAGATGGTCAAACAATTTTTGTATGTTGTCCAGCGCTTGGTCAAACTTTGAGACCTTCACCGGACAAAAGGTGTAAAGTGTAAACCAGTTAAAGACTACCTTGTTGAGGGTAGAAATGAATGGCAGAAAGAGGTCTTTTTGCAGTCCACGTTCATACAAACTATCAGGAGCACGATCTGATCGGCTATATTGTTTTAAGTTTTAACCTAATCAACTACGGAGTAGTAATCATCATTAACATGATCAGACCCGATTCTATCAATGATAAGTTTATTTAAACCGGGCGGATAGCGTGCTGGTACATTTATCAAATTATACATTTATTATTTGTTAACGGATTCCACAATAAAACGTCCCTATCAGATGCCCCTCTAGTAGACAAACATAATAACCAATTGCAAGAACCTAAACTTTCATGAAAAGGACCACACCTAACTATCAAAAGGGGTTTCCATCTCAGTACAGGTTACAGCAAAATTAAAGCGTACAGAATAAATTGACAAAATTAAAGCGTACAGAATAAACTGAATTTTGAATATCGAAGTTTCCCAAAAAAGTGAGAATCGTATACCTTTTCCCAGATTTATTAAGGTGAAGATTTGCAAAATCAGGGATGTCAATCGAGGCACGCAAGGGGTTACTTGTAGTAGGGACTTCACTGGCAATTGCGATAATATAGTATATTTTGTGATTAGTTGGTCGAAGCTATGTTAATTTTGTGCTGAGTGTTGTTTAAATTTCACCATTATTTTACAGTTTCGAATGTTGATATCATTGAACAGTTTGTTGGTGAATTTAGTGTTATCAACAATCATTTTAGTTAATTGGGATTTACTAGAAAGCAAAGGCTTATCGAATTAAGCTCAATGACGAGTTTGGAGAGTGTGGAGTGCACGCTCGTTCGAGTTAATTCGATAAGGTATTGGAAATTACATCTTTTCATGGGGAAGGTAACCACAAATGGTTACATCTGTTCATGAAGAGTGATGTTATTCCTAAAAGATGTGAACGAAGAGTTGCATCTTATAGTTGAAAGGTTGCATATTTACATTGAAGGGTTACATCCTTTCTTCGCACCTTTTCATCTCTTATTTATATATAGAGGACTTTGCTTTCATCCTAAAAAACAGAAAATACACAATCTCTCTGATAATTTGATTAGTGATTTCATTGCCAAAAACACTAATTGGATTCTTGTCTTATCCCTGTAAAGATTTCATGAAACCGAGGCAATCGTTAGGTCGAAATACTTTATAGAGAAAGTGAACACACGATAATCAATCCGGGCGTCAATTCATACCTTATTTCTAACATAGTTTAGCTCTAGCGAAATGGTATAGAAACTTAATAAGCTAAGGATGAGTGAGGCATATTGGATTCATGACAAAATATGGCTAGTTGAGTAGGATTTAGGAAATTATGAAATGCCCAAAAGTAATTAGATGAAATTGTTAGACTAGTCCAGCACTCTTGTATTATATGGGCCGAGCCCATACATCTAGCTTAGGGTTATTGCATCTATTTATGCTTCTGATTGTACGTATGAAAAAATCAATGAATAACAAGAACAATATTCCCTTCCAACATGGTATCAGTCGTTGGTTCCTAACCCTACCTTTTCATACGGCTACGGCCTAACTCTTCTTCTTCATCTATTGCAGATCTCTACTGTATAAATGGCACCAAACAAGTTCGATAAGATATACACCGTAACCTCCGTACATCATCTAATACCCGTTAAACTAGATCTTGCAGAGGCAGAATATCGCGGGGTTGCCAATGCTGTTGCTGAAACATGTTGGCTTCGCAACCTCCTTCGGGAACTTCACTGCCCCCTCACCACAGCTACACTTGTCTACTGTGATAACGTCAGCTCTGTTTACATGTCATCCAATCCGGTTCAACATCAGCGAACCAAACACATAGAGATTGACATCCATTTTGTTCGTGACTTAGTTGCTCAGGGGCAGATCCGGGTTTTACATGTCCCATCCAGGTACCTGTTTGCAGATATCTTCACCAAAGGACTCCCATATGCACTTTTTGCTGAGTTCAGATCCAGCTTGAGCGTCCGCAGCACTCCCGCTCATTCTGCCTCTTGTATTATATGGGCCGAGCCCATACATCTAGCTTAGGGTTATTGTATCTATTTATGCTTATGATTGTACGTATGACAAAATCAATGAATAACAAGAACAATATTCCCTTCCAACAGAAATGAGTAGCATGAATGTGAGTGACAGTTGTCTATAGGAGGAAATCAAGAGTCAAGTTTTAACCTTTTATTAATCTGCATTTTTAAGTCGATACGTCTTGACCAAGAACTTGTGTATTTATCACCACAAAGCTATTTGTTCTAATATATATTCTCATATAACTCATCTTGGTGTACAAACACATACTTTTTACTGTGAAGATCGATTAAAGGTGAACAAAAATTTAAAGCTTAAATAGAATTCTTTGAATAACTATCAAAGTTAAGTATCACGGGCCAGGGGACTTAATTTAATAAACATTTAATTTTACACGACCTCATGATATGGAAGTGTTTGATCCAAAGAATGATTAGTATGGGTAATTAGTTTGCTGGGATTTTGGGAAGTGTCATGCAATCAACGGTCAAGTTGATGATTATGAACTTGGAAATATTGTAGAAATATAAAACATAATGGATCTAATGGTTCTGCACACATAAGCAAGGCACATTTAGAGAAAGCAACATAACATAACCAGGTCTGTTAAGGTTACATGTTGGGTCCAAAATTTTGAGTCTTAACAGATTACAACAGAATCATCTGTATAGAGGCCAACAGTGCACACGGAATGCGCCACCATATGCTTCTGTCAGCCCACAAACCAATCAATTTGGGCCTTATCATAATGCATTGAACACAGTTACTAATCAGAATTACGGTTCATCTGGATGGAATATGGATACTGGTGCGACTTCTCACCTTACTTCTAGCATTAATAATCTTAGTACTGTTTCTATTCATTGCATGTATCCTTATGTAGCTGTTGGCGACGGAAATCCCATTCCTGTCACCAACACCGGTCATAGCGTGTTGCCTAATATTCATCTACCCCTTCACCTAAATCATGTACTTGTTACCCCAAATATTGTTAAAAATCTTATATCTGTTCGTAAATTTACCCGTGATAATAAAGTCTCTGTTGATTTCGACGAGTTTGGTTTTTCTGTGAAGGATTATTTGACTCGTCGTCTTCTACTCCGATGTGATAGCACTGGAGACCTCTACCCTTTCACTACTCCTGCTCCGCAACCCATTCATCAAGCTCTTCTCACTACTCCAACCACCTGGCATCAGCGTCTTGGACACCCCAATAACGATGTTTTACGTCGACTTATTTCATCTAATTCTATCGTTTATAATAAAACGAAGTCTCCCATGCTTTGCCATGCTTGTCAGCTTGGTAAACATGTGAGACTTCCTTTTTCTGTTTCCAATACTAATGTTACTTCATTATTTGACATTGTTCATTCGGACTTATGGACTTCTCCTGTTCCGAGCTTAAGCGGTTACAAATATTATGTTATTTTTCTAGATCATTACTCTCACTACTTATGGGTTTTCCCTTTACACAATAAATATGATGTATTTAACATATTTATTCAGTTCTGTACATATATTAAGACTCAATTCAATTCCGAAATTAAAGCTTTTCAATGTGATAATGGCGGGGAATTCGATAATACACAAATGCATCAACTCTTTAAAAACAACGGCATCCAAATACGCTTCTCTTTTCCCTACACCTCCCAACAAAACGGTAAATCCGAACGCATGCTTCGTACAATAAATAACCTCATCCGCACTTTACTCTTCCAAGCTCGCCTTCCTCCCACTTTCTGGGTTGAGGCTCTTCACATGGCCACCCATCTCTTAAACCTTCTACCCTCGTCCACCATTAATTATGAGATTCCTCACACCCGACTGTACAAATATCCTCCAAACTACTTCACTCTTCGTGTCTTCGGATGTCTATGCTATCCTCATCTTCACACCACAAATAAACTCGCTCCCCGATCCACTCCATGCATCTTTCTAGGGTACCCGTCCAATCACCGCGGGTATCGTTGCTATGATCTTTCCACCCACAAAATCATCCTCTCTCGTCACGTCACCTTTGACGAGACTTCTTCCCCTACGGCTCCACTACTACCTCTCATCCATCATCTTACGAGTTCCTTGATCCTCCTCCCCCAAATCTCTTCTCTCGAGACATCTCTGATACACACATCACCACTCCCGAACAGCCAACTCCACCTCCTCCTCCACACACTACTCCTAATACTCCCACACCCCCTACTTCTACTCCCAAACCACCGCCAGCTGCCCCTCCTCAAAACACGACCTCCATTCACCCCATGATCACTCGCCACCGGCTTGGCACAACTAAACCCGTTCAACGCCTAAATCTCCTTGTCTCGACACAGTCTCCTGCTCCTAAAAACTATTCTCATGCTCTCAACGACCATAATTGGCATCACGCTAAGAACGAAGAATATAATGTGTTGGTTGAATGTGGGTTAATACACTAAACGATAAACTTAAGTATGATTAACCAAAGAATATGTTTTGATGATGACACACACACACACACATATGCATAAGTGATGACTGACATCTTAACATAAAACACGCAAGGTCACTAATCCATACTTTATCTTGCAAACGACCAAGTCAAACATAGGTTAAAGAATGAAATTAAAAGTTCAGGCAAACACACGGTCGAGGTACGGTCAACCGTATAGTCAACCATGAAACCCCAAACTGAATTGCAACGTAGTTTTCTGAAAACAAGTTGCACGGTCAACCGCTGTGCAACCGCAGTTTCTTCTGTCTCCGATTTTGACCAAATAAAGTTTGACTAGTTCCCGACATCTATAATTCATGAAACCTTTCTAAACATGCTTAGAATAGATGTCCTCTCCATACTCAATTGAGTTTTGGTCATAAAAACACTAATTGTGATTAATTACGCCTAATGACATCTTAATGACAAATTAACCAAGATTAGGCATAACACATAAGTGTTAATCAACTACTTGTGATCTTAATTCTTATCTAGATATATTTAGTACGATCATCAAGTGCCAACACACTTAAGCCAATGTCACTAGAACAATGATTGCTATTAGAAATGACTTAGTGATTAATTAAGGCTAAATGAAGAACAATGATCTCAAGGTTAAACTAGAAATGACTTGTAATCCTAAAACACACTTAGATATGTTTAGGATGGTTACCAAGTCCCAACTAGAGATTGCTCTTCTCTTGTGCATGTGTTGGACATTAATGTGTGCTTACACATTAATCATGTAATGTGTTATATTGCACATTATACTTTTTAAGTACTTGAATTATAAGTTGTACAAGTATCTACATGATTGATCTTAGAATAACTATCTCTTGCTATGTGAGTATTACTTGCTACTTGCTAATATGCTTAATACTCATAAACTTGTCAACTTAATTAATATGTTTGCCATGTGCTCATTAGTTAGGATTCAAGTAACTAACCTACTCCAATAGATTAAGTGTAAAATGGTTCACAATGAAACTATAGTAAATTGTCTATTTGGTCTAGTCTAAGTAACTAAGTATGATTGCTTGATCAAGAATAACTTAACCTTAATGTCTCTACACACTTCATGATTATCTTATAGAGACATTATTCAATTAATCCCTAACTAAACTCAAATGAAACATGACTTGTGATTAATTGGAACTAGGGAGTTAATGATATAGTGACTAGCCTTTAGAATTGAACCAAGAGCATTAAAGTGGCTAACTAAGTCTTGACCAATCTGAAATTTCCCTAAATATCAAGCAAGACACTTCTCCAAGAATGTTGGGTTTGCCACTTTTGGAATGATTAGTCACTTTCATGCAATAAGACCAAATCTAACACACTTAATGCATATAGTACTTGTATAGGATGTTTGGTTTCTTTTGCAGGTGCTAGAAGGAGTAAAGGTGCCAAAATGTGGTGTTCAAATCTGAGTCAAACGGCTATACAACGGATACCAATTTTGGACTGGAGCACACACGGTCGCACCACGGTCGACCGTGCAGGCAACCGTGTGTCAACGGCTATTTTTTGAATCCCACTATAAAAGGCAAACATTTAAGAGCATTTGAAGCTGACCCTCTTGCACATTTAAAATGCTTATCTCCAGTGATCACAAGTGCATCAATTACTACTCAAATGTGATCAAGCAAGAGAAGATTCTATGATCTTATAGACATAGAATTGGGTTATTGTAAACTTACTAATTAAAATCATTTATCTTGTGAGTTTACTTAATGTAATGTATGTCCTAGTATTATGTTAGGGTCATCATTGCAGAGTGTATGAGTCTTGTAACTTCAATTAGTGGAAGCATAGGCTAGCTTAGTGATCTACTTCCTTAAAGGGACTTAGGAAGTTGATTAATCTCATTTGGAGATTAGTACTTGTCCAAGGTGAAGACAAGTTGATCTAGGTTAGAGTTGATCTTTCAAAGGGATAGAAAGATTAGGTTTATTGTCTACTAAAGAAGATTGAAGACTTGTAAATCGGTTCTCCACCGGGTTTGGAGAAAAGTGCTTAGTGAAGCAACAAATCCCGATTAGTGTAATCGGGGAGTGGATTAAGGTGGATTAGTTAACATCCACCCGAACCACTATAAATCCTTGTGTCTATGTTCTTTACATTACTTCATTTATCATTTTGAACATATACACTACACACATCAAGTTTGAGTTGAGTTGGTTGATCAAAGTAAAATCAAATTTGTTGATCAATCGAAAAAATGTTAAAAACGTATTAAGTAACTATTCACCCCCCTCTAGTTACTTACATAATTCTTTGATTAAAAATGGTACTTGGACTCCTGTGCCTCGCCCCTCAGACACGGACATAGTTCGCTCTATGTGGTTATTTAAGTACAAGTTTAATGCTGATGGTACTTTGAGTAGATATAAGGCTCAACTTGTCGCTAACGGTCGTAGTCAACAGGTTGGTATTGATTGTGATGAGACCTTCAGCCCAGTTGTTAAACCGGCTACTATCAGGACTATTCTTAGCCTTGCTATTTCTCGACACTGGCCCGTTCATCAGCTAGATGTCAAGAATGCGTTCCTTCATGATAATCTCGCAGAGACTGTCTATATGCATCAGCCCCCTGGTTTTCGAGACCCTGCTCACCCGGATCATGTTTGTCTTCTACATAAGTCGCTTTATGGGCTCAAGCAAGCCCCCCCGGGCTTGGTTTCAGAGGTTTTCTGAATATGCCCAACGCGTTGGTTTTCAGCATAGTAGATGTGATTCCTCCATGTTCATCTACAAACAGGGTGCTGACACTGCTTATCTATTATTATATGTGGACGATATTATTTTGACAGCCTCGACTCCTGCATTTCTTCAGCGTGTTATTGCATCATTACATGCGGAGTTCTCGATGACTGACCTTGGTTCGCTGAACTACTTTTTGGGTATCTCTGTTACCCGCACATCTTCTGGGATGTTTCTATCTCAGAAGAAATATGGTACCGAGATTATTGAGCGTGCCGACATGGGTAATTGTAACCCCAGCAGGACACCGGTGGATACTAACACCAAACTTACTGCATCTGGTCCGCCTGTTAAGGACCTCACCATGTATCGTAGTCTGGCAGGAGCCCTCCAGTATCTCACGTTTACTCATCCTGATATTTCTTATGCAGTTCAGCAGATTTGTCTCTTTATGCATGATCCCCGAGAACCACATCTCGCAGCTCTTCGACGCATTATTCGGTATATTCAGGGGACTCTTGATCTCGGCCTTCAGTTGTTATCATCCTCCACCACCTCCTTAGTCGCATACTCCGACACCGACTGGGCAGGCTGTCCTTCTACTCGACGATCCACTTCAGGGTACTGCGTTTTTTTGGGTGGTAATATACTATCTTGGTCCTCAAAGTGACAACATACTCCGTCACGCTCCAGTGCTGAAGCAGAATATCGCGGGGTTGCGAATGCTGTTGCCGAAACATGTTGGATTCGTAATCTTCTACGTGAGTTACACTGCCCTTTATTCTCTGATACAGTCGTTTATTGTGATAATGTTAGTGCTGTATACATGTCTGGTAACCCGGTTCAACATCAGCGAACCAAACACATTGAGACTGACATACACTTTTTTCGTGATCTTGTCACGAAGGGTCAGGTTCGAGTACTTCATGTACCTTCTCGTTATCAGTATGCCGACATCTTCACCAAAGGCCTCCCAACCGCTTTGTTTGATGAGTTTCGCACTAGTTTGAGCGTGCGAGAAAGTCCCGCTCCAACTGCGGGGGGATGTTACACGATGCTATTTTGTATACATGTATTGTCAGCCCATTTATATAAGGTCCCATTTATTATTATGAGTCCATTAGGTTTTAGTCCCTAGTCTATTTATTTGTATGCTGAAGGAGCAATGATGGAAAACACAATATTACTTTACATCTATCGTCTCTTTCACCTGAGACGTCCTTTTCAAATGAAGTTAGATCGATATGTCATAACAATCGTGCTACATGTTTCTTTAAGCTGGTAAGTGCTTAACTTCTAATCCTCATAAATTGCATATTAGAATTCGAACATCTTATATACTACGACAATTGATGCTTGATTACATGAACAGGGCAAGTATGAGGAGACAGTTATAGAATGTACAAAAGCATTGGAACTAAATCCATCATACATAAAAGCTCTGATTAGAAGAGGGGAAGCACATGAAAAGCTTAATAACTATGATGAGGCTATTGCTGGTGAGTAATTAGTTTATATATATATATATATATATATATATATATATATATATATATATATATATATATATATATATATATATATATATATATATATATATATATATATATCTTTAACATACTTATGATTTTTTAAAAACTGAAATTGATAATTTAGAAGAATCTAGAAAAGAATTAGATTGCCTAAAATGGAATTGGAAAAGATTAAGTTGTTATATTTTGCAATATGACGTTATACATAGCAACATAGGGGTAGTGTCAGCATTATAATAATTTGTATGACTTGGTTATATGTATACTTAAGTTACCTATGGTTTCTGATGATACGCATAATGATCCGTCTCAAAAAGACACTAATTAGCAGCATCCCGGCTAGGGTTTACCCGGCGTAGCCCGTCCCGGAAAAGAACATCTTCGCGGCATCACTTCAGTAACCTGACCAGAAGGTTACTATGTACATACCCGGGGAGGATCACGCCGAACATAGGCTAACCGGGGACGCTACGTAAAAATCCAGCCCGGACAAGCATGCACGTTACCGGCATCACCTAGCCGGATGCAAAGGCATTAAGAAGACAAGGACTATATTAACACACAAATAAGCCTGTTGATAAACCTGCAACAATCTTGCCCGGACGTAACACTACCGTAAAGAAACACTCGGCAAAACCTTTCTTGCCCGGACGAAGAGTACGACATTCCCTCGTCACAGCCTAGAGGGATCTACCACACTCTCGGAACTCCTGCGTCTTACCATCTTAGGTGTTTGGTCCTGAGATAAGTACGCCATCCCGGAACAAGCACACCTTTCCGGAACAAGCATACCTTCCCGGAACAAGCACGTTGTCCCGAAACAAACGCATCTTCCCGGAACATGTCCATGCTCCCGGAGCAAACATACAAACAAATTGCAAGCCACGTCAGCCCCTTGAATCTAGGAAAGTTTGTTAGGATCTGCTCGATTATTCCCTTGAAAGGGACAGGTGCCTCGTCAACCCTCAGGATTGGCAAAGTTTGTTAAAACCATGAAAGGGACATGTGCCACGTCACCATTCCCTCATAACATCTATAAATACACAAACAAGATCATTCATTCAACAACACTGGATGCATTAACGTTACTCTGCTCAAATTAACCACGGTAACATCTCTCCAGCCGATAATACAATTTCGATAACGATTCCGATCGCTATCGGAATTCGTCCTCATTCCAAGATACTAACTTATTCGATTCCGATCGAATAAGGTTAGTCTCATCGATTGTTTTACGCCCTTGAAATCCAGATTTCAAATCGGGGTTCGCACAATTATTGGAGTTAAAACATTCGGTCTGCCTTTTTTCCCAAATCAAGCAATCAAACCCGAAATCTATTTAGTCATAACGATTTTGGTTTGATCAAATGGCGCCACCTAAATGTACGAACAATACAGCAAAACTAGGCAACGAAACGGCAAACAAGAAAGGAATGTCTGACATTGTTCCACACACTTTGAACACAGAAAGCTCACCAATGGTGGAACCCCCGCAACCACAGAAACAATCCATCGCTAACATTCACTCCGGCGACACTTCAGACGACGAGATGAATGTTTCCGGTGGCGATGAGGACACAAGGGAGAAATCACCATCTGACGGGAGAATATTTAACATGGGCATCTCCGGCTTCAAAACTGGCAGTTCGAGTGGAATCGGATCATCTCATGATGATGTCGAGATGATCACCAAGATGATCTCAGCTGATGTTGAAAAACAGGTAATCGAGAAATTGAAGACCATGTTAGGTGATAGCACCAATATCGCATGCAGAAAACAACAGCAAAACTCTGATGTCTGAAAACTAACCCTCTGCCGCACATCGGGTCAGGAGGTGAGGGTGCTGTCAAGGCTGCCTCCAATGCATGGATCACGGAGCTCCTCGTGCAGGCTGCACTACCGGCATACAAACACTCTCCTGTTCAGGGCACTGCACTCGAGAACCTGTTTGCCCTGATCACCGAAAATAAAGCAAAGCGGCCGGTAGAGATGTCGGCTACCAGCCAAAAATTTTGCGAAAGAATCACCGGCTGCATTCTTCCCAACAACATCGTCATACCGATCACCTTGGGGGTGTACAGTGGCACTACCGACCCGGATGATTTCCTGCAAATCTTTTAGGGTGCCATGAAAACCCAACACTTGAGTGACGAGGTGGCATGTCACCTCTTTCCGACTGTCCTGTAGTCTGCTGCTAGAGAGTGGTTCTCTAAACTGCCACTAAACGGCATCACATGCTTCGCAGATTTACGGGAGAAGTTTCTCATGCAGTACCAAAACCTCCGCCGGCACACATTTACACATTTGTATGCCCATGAGATACCAATGTATCGGGGCGGAAAAATTGAAAGCTTTATCACAAGATACATGCTGGAGTGCCAAAAAATCCCAGGGCTCCCGGAAACACAACAGATTTCCGGGTTCATAACTTGCCTAGACAAAGAAGCATATCTGTCTCTTGTCGCAGAACTCTGATGGAACATCCCGAGTACATTCGCGGATGCTGTGACAGTAGCAAGGCAATACCAGCATTCCGGGCGAGAAAGACAAGCCGGGTACCACCGAGATGAGAAGAAGCGAGACGCTGAAAGGAGAAGCGACGGTAGACACCGTCATGATGGAAGCCGACGTAGTGACAGGCATCACAGAAGTCACAACAGTCACGACAAAAGCCATGACGGTCACATGCATGAAAAAAGCAATCGGAGACCATACGATAAGGGATCTTTACTTGACAGCCTGACTAAAACCCCAAGAGAGATACTACTAACGGAACCGGTGAAAGCCAAGTTCACTCCTCCAGCACCACTAGAAAAACGGGAAGGCCAAAAATCCGACAAGTACTGTGAGTTCCACGAGGACAACGGCCATGACACTGATGAATGTAAAACGTTAATGCGTGAAATAATTGCAAAAATAAAGGATGGCGAACTCAATCACTTGCTGCAAGGCAGGAAGTTCAAGAAAGCTGATCCAAACAAGACATTCAGCTGGCAAAAGGAAGACGGCAGGTAAAAGACAAGGTTGTGATCAACATGATCAGTGTTGAAAAGGATGAGCTCAACTCATGGAGGGATGCCGAAATCACATTCCCAAAAATACCAGCACGATACTCTCGGAAAGAGCCTGTAGTGATTGACGGTTTGATAGATGGTTTTCGAGTCCGCGAAATGTACACTGACACCGGAAGTGAGGTTGATGTCTTGCATGCTCATTGCCTTTCTCAACTCAAAAAATGTGTCAGAAGGAAAATAAGGCAATCTAACACTATCATCTTCGGGTTCACGGGCTCTACCGAAGAACCCATAGGAAGACTCAAGGCAACGGTCACGGTAGGCACCCAGCCCTACCTCCGTAGTGAGATCATTGACTTCTATATTGTCAAATCTGTGACCGCCACGAATGTGATATTGGGAAGAAATTTATTCAGGAAGTTTGGTGCCATAGCCTCTACCACTCACGGTTTGCTCAAATTTCCAACCCGACAGGACGTGGAAACAGTCGAATCTACCCGACACCCCTTCCCGGAAAAAGTAAACACTCAAGCTATGAGAAAAACTGAAACAAGGAAGAAACCACATGTTTGGGAAGAAAAACGCGTGTCGGTTATCAAAAGGCTAACTTACTTCTCTCCACCGACACACTCTACTAGAAAAAGCCCGGTCAACACCTACAAGATTGAGCAGGAGAGTACCGGTTGGCATCACCGGCCAGAGTGGGAAGAATAATTCATCAATCTGTGTGAAGCGATTAAACCCTTCAATCCGGCACTTAAACGTTCCAGACCAGAAAGTTGTAAAAGCTCCAATTGAGATGGAACACCGGCTAAGGGAAACAGAAGTGGCTAGATACCACACTGAAATTTAGATGGATATCATGATTGAAACTGATCACTTCAAATCATGGTTATCTTGATATTTATGTCTTTTCTTTTCTAATAAAGAATCTATGTATGTCTTTCCTTTTTAGGAATGAATAAAAGAATTTTACCGTTTACAATAACTTAGTCATTATGTTATTTACAACGATGTTCATATAATAATAACCGGCTAGTGGCAGACGGATTCCGGCATCCACATAAGTCTCATGCAAGTTATTTTGTACCCTCTTAAGAGGTGATTGTCTAGCCCTCATCGGTACAAGTTTATACTGATAAACGGCCAATGAGTAGATGGCATAAACACACGTAACTGCACGATGTACACGCCAAAACTAATACAAATGTAGTCTAGATCTACATATGAAGATACGAACTAGTTCGACTGAAGAAAAATTCATAACACACTAAACTTCATTAATTACAAGATTTGATTACAAGATACATCAAAAAAAAAAAAAAAAAAAATGCAACCACGTGCAGTACAAGATATTAAAATTTAAATTCTAACAGCTGCTGCACGGTTGTACCTTGGTTGGTACAGAGATCCTCAAAATCGCCAAACCGGATCTCCGCCAATGCCTGTTGAGCAGCCTGAAGTTCCTGCACGGCATCAATATTTACCTTCCCGACAATTCCCAGGTGAAGGGAGATAGCCCCTCCAGTATGATGCTTTTGCATCAACCGAACGGCGTGCGTAAAGTTAGCCGCCCCAAAACTCTACAAATAAACCTCAAAGGGCGCCTTCACAGTATTTGAGTTGATGGCCTTCTTCAAAAAAGATGGCAGGGCACCCTGCAGCCGCAGACACTGCGCCATGGCTACCTCCTTCATAAGGACGGCAGAAGATACCTCTTTATATTTCTCCTCCTTCTCCGCCACCGCCCGAGCCAGCTTATCCTTAGCAGCCTTCAGCTGGCTCTCCAGGTCATCTATAGTTTCGCGGGCCTTCGCCATCCGGGCAAGCTCATCTTGGGCAGTCTTTAATTGACTCTCCAAGTCGCTCATTGCATGCCGGGCCGCCGCCGACCCCTCATCCCGGGCAAAACCATCCAGCAGAAAGGTATTAAGTGCCACAATTGCTCGGGCACGGGCGACCCTCGCATCATCCAGAGAAAGGGCAGAAACAGTCTGACGGAGGGTCGAGGAGGACCCCTTCTCTATGGCACTCATACAGCCGTGATAATCAATGTTCAGCTCAGAGAGAGCTCGAACAATGTCATCACCAGCAGAGACATTAAAATAAATGTCATCAAAGCTCTCCAGGGTGTAGTGATCACCCTCCTCGTCACCCCCAAGCTATACGGGCTCTGTCTCGGTTGCCCCAGCACCAACAGAAGACTCGGCAACAGCTGCAAGAATTAAGAAAGTCAAGCATAAGACAGAAATAAATAAGACTAGCTTGTCGGAACAAGGAGGTTACCTTTTGCCTTTTTCGACCGTAGCTGAGGAAGATCGTGGATTCTCCTCTTCACAGCCGCTTACCCCTCTGGTACAGATGGAGCAGGAAGGACCAAGTCAGCCCCGTCCCCGGTGTTCTGCTCCAGGACTTGCGAAGGAACATCCGGCTCTCCTTCCGAGTTCGCCGGGACGGTCTCAAACTGAATCTCCTCCAGATCGTCAAAGGCCATCGCGGTAACAAACTCCATCACTGTTGCATAAAAATAAACAAGGTTAGTATACAGATAACCAACTAAATGACATAACAGTCGGGTGTGAACAGTCTCCACCTGCTCCATTATAACGAATGACAGATTTGGTATTTGGATCCGGCCAGTGATGGCTAACTCCTCCCAATACAAGCATGGCCTCCGGGTATGGCCGTTGGGGAAGCTTGAACTCATGGATAGCTAATATGCATACCTTCCCGGCAGCATTCAATCTTGGAATCTGGTTGGCTTCTTTCTTTACATTTACCGCCCATTCACAAAGACCGACAAACTGTGCCAGAAGCTCCTTACTCTCAACAAAAAAGAATGATTCTCGCCATTCCTTTAGGGAGGAATCCATGTCTCCAGTAAAGTTAAAAAATCCTCTCCGTTTGATGGAGAACTAACGAATCTCAGATCTTGAGACGGGAGAATATGGTAATAGTTAAGATACATCTCCCACATTACCAGTTTTTGGTACGCATGAGGGTATACCTGGGCAGGCGTTATCCCATAGTGTGTAAAGAATTGATACATGAATTCGGAATAGGGCAACCGGAAGTTGCCCACTGTGATGTCAGCATCATACATGGTAACCATGTCGGTTGGAGGTTTATGTGCTCGATGAGTGGCATCAGGAACCCTAAGAATATAATCGGACAAAAATGGGTATTTATTTACTAATTCATCGAGGTATTGATCACACACTCGACTCATTATGTCATCAATGTTCACAAAAGCCCTAGAAGAAGAAGCAACGTTTGCGCTAGTTGATGTGGAAGACTGGTCCGCCATATATATACGCGTAAAATACAAAATTATAAACTAACAGGAAAAAGTTAGCAGAAGAAATAAGGAAAAAGGGTACATTTTTTGTAAAAAAAAACTGTTGGTTTTTTAAGAAGAAACGATTCAAGGTACGAAGACTGTAAAAAGTGAAAATA
Organism: Rutidosis leptorrhynchoides; assembly: GCF_046630445.1. NCBI lineage: Eukaryota > Viridiplantae > Streptophyta > Magnoliopsida > Asterales > Asteraceae > Rutidosis > Rutidosis leptorrhynchoides. Next base: position 23,865,059 of record NC_092334.1, on the reverse strand, counting down.
TTGGAAAAAGGAAGCTATTTATAGGTTTCAAAGAAGTTGATCCAACGGCTCAGATCAAAGGCTGGATCAAATGATTAAAACTGCAAAAAAGAAATCCCTCGAATGCCGTTCCAAAAAGTTGAAAAATGGAAAGAAAAAAAAAACAACACAAAAAGCGGGACGTATCTGCAGAAACTGTCTTTTCACACTGACAAACATTTAATGCACACCCAATCGGAATCATAGGCTCGTTTTCAAGTTTGATAACGGCAACCGTTCCGGCTACCATCATCAAACTGGGGGGACTTGATGATACGCATAATGATCCGTCTCAAAAAGACACTAATAGCAGCATCCCGGCTAGGGTTTACCCGGCGTATGAAATGTCCCGTTCATATTGATTATAAACGTTTCATATTAATTGATTTCGTTGCGAGGTTTTGACCTGTATATGAGACATTTTTCAAAGACTGCATTCGTTTTTAAAACAAACCATAGCCTTTATTTTATCGATAAAGGTTTAAAAACCATAACGTAGATTATCAAGTAATGATAATCTAAAAGATAACGTTTTACACACGAACATTACATATTGGTTTACAATAATATTATACATCGATTTAAATCTCCAAATGCAGTTTTTAAACAATATATTACAAGCATGCTGACTCCAATTCTTGTCCTTAAATTAGCATGCAACAGCGAAAGCTCTTAACAATCACCTGAGAATAAACATGCTTAAAACGTCAACAAAAATGTTGGTGTGTTATAGGTTTAACCTATATATTTATCAAATTATATTAATAGACCACAAGATTTCATATTTTCATTTCTCATAAACAACATGCATGCGTAATAGCAATCTGCATAAAAATCATTCATATGGTGAACACCTGGTAACCGACGTTAACAAGATGCATATAGAATATCCCCATCATTCCGGGACATCCTTCAGACATGATAATTTCGAAGTACTAAAGCATCCGCTACAATGGATGGGGTTTGTTGGGCTCAATAGATCTATCTTTAGGATTCGCGTCAATTAGTAGATTGGTTTACTAATTCTTAGGCTACCAAGCAAAAAGGGGCATATTCGGCTTCGATCATTCAACCATAGAAAGTAGTTTCACGTACTTGTGTCTATTTTGTAAAACATTTATAAAACTGCATGTATTCTCATCCCAAAAATATTAGATTTTAAAAGTGGGACTATAACTCACTTTCACAGATTTTTCCTTTGTCGGGAAATAAGACTTGGCCACGGGTCGATTCACGAACCTATAACAAATATGTACATATATCAAAGTATGATCGAAATATATTCACAACATTTTTTATTACATTTTAATGATTTAAGTTTATTAAGTTAGCTGTCCAACGTTAGTAGCCTACAACTAGTTGTCCACATTTAGCAGTACAGAAATAAATCAATATAAATTATCTTGGATCAATCCACGACCCAGTGTATACAAGCCTCAGGCTAGATCACAACTCAAAATATATATATATTTGGAATCAACCTCAACCATATATAGCGAACTTGATCATTACAGCATATAGAGTGTCTATGGTTGTTCCAAATAATATATATAGATGGGTCGATATGATATGTCAAAACATTGTATACGTGTCTATGGTATCTCAAGATTACATAATATATGTTAGAATATATGTATAATACAATATAAGTTAGCTAGGATATGATTAGTATAGATTTGTTACAATTTTCACGTAGCTAAAACTAGTAAAAATATCTAATTTTGTTTTACCCATAACTTCTTCGTTTTAAATCCATTTTGAGTGATTCAAATTGTTATGGTTTCATAATAAACTGAAATTTATGAAATTAAATAGAAAAAGTATAAGTTTGTAGTCGGAAATACAGGTTACAAGTCACTCTTGAAAGAGGTAGTCATTTCCGTCGAAAGAACGACATCTTGATGACCATTTTGAAAAACATACTTCCACTTTGAGTTTAACCATGATTTTTGGATATAGTTTCATGTTCATAAGAAAAATCATTTTCCCATAAGAACAACTTTTAAATCAAAGTTTATCATAGTTTTTAATTATCTAACCCAAAACAGCCCGCTGTGTTACTACGACGGCGTATGTCCGGTTTTACGGTGTTTTTCGTGTTTTCAGGTTTTAAATCATTAAGTTAGCATATCATATAGATATATAACATGTTTTTATTTGATTTTAAAAGTCAAGTTAGAAGGATTAACTTTGTTTGCGAACAAGTTAAGAATTAACTAAACTATGTTCTAGTGCTTACATGTTCAAATCTTCGAATAAGATAGTTATATATATATATATGAATCGAATGATGTTATAAACATCATTACTACCTCAAGTAAAGTAGGTAAACCTACTGGAAATGATGAAAAAATAACTTGAGCTTCAAAGGATCTTTGATGGCTTGGAAGTTCTTGAAGTAGAATCATGACACGAAAAACAAGTTCAAGTAAGATTACTACTCGAATTAAGATAGTTATAGTTATAGAAATTTAATTAAAGCTTGAATATGAATATAAACTTGATTTACAAAGATAATCTACTGTAAATAACAAAGGTTTCTTGAGGTTGGGTGATCACTTGAAATTGATTTGCAAGATTGAAAGTAAACTAGCAAACTTGAAAGGATTTTCGAAGTGTTCTTGAAGTGTTCTTCCTATGATGATTATAGTTTGATACTTGAAGTAATTTTTGATGAAGATGATGATTAGTTTACTGAAAAATTCGTTCTTGAGAGTGTGTGTGTGTTTATAGAGAATTAGAAAGAGAATTGGAAGTGAAATGGAGTGGGTGGTGAGTGGGAATGGTGAGTGGGGTTAAAAGGAGTTCTTGTTTTTGTTTCCTTACTCATAAGTCATGCTAGTTGTCTAATTATGGTTCCCACATGTCTTTATGACTCACAATGGCTGCTAAGAGCTGAATTATTATGTGTATATACCAATAGTATATACATCTAGGAGCTGTGTATTGTACGAGTACGAATACGGGTGCATACGAGTAGAATTGTTGATGAAAATGAATGGAAATGTATTTGTAACCATTTTTGTTAAGTAGAAGTATTTTGATATGTATCTTGAAGTCTTTCAAAAGTGCATTAATATATCTTAATACACTACATGTATATACATTTTAACTGAGTCGTTAAGTCATCGTTAGTCGTTACATGTAAGTGTTGTTTTGAAACCTTTAAGTTAACAATCCTGTTAAATGTAATTAATCCATTGTTTATTATATCAAATGAGATGTTAAATTATTACATTATCATGATATTATTATGTATGAATATATCTTAATATGATATATATACATTAAAATGTCGTTACAACGATAATCGTTACATATATGTCTCGTTTCGAAATCCTTAAGTTAGTAGTCTTATTTTTACATATGTAGTTCATTGTTAATACACCTAATGATATGTTTAATTATCATTTTATCATGTTAAACATAGTGTATCAATATCTTAATATGATTCATATGTATTTAGTAAGACGTTGTTATAACGATAATCGTTATATATATCGTTTCGAGTTTCTTAACTCAATAAACTCATTTTTATGTATATCACTCATTGTTAATATACTTAGTGAGATACTTACTTATCAAAATCTCATGTTAACTATATATATATATATATATATATATATATATATATATATATATATATATATATATATATATATATACATATATATATATATCATCATGTAGTTTTTACAAATTTTTAACATTCGTGAATCGCCGGTCAACTTGGGTGGTCAATTGGCTACATGAAACTCATTTCAATTAATCAAGTCTTAACAAGTTTGATTGCTTAACATGTTTGAAAATATTTAATCATGCAAATATATTTTTTAATTAATATATAAACATGAAAAAGTTCGGGTCACTACAGTACCTACCCGTTAAATAAATTTCGTCCCGAAATTTTAAGTTGTTGAAGGTGTTGACGCATCTTCTGGAAATAGGTGAGGGTATTTCAGCTTCATCTGATCTTCACGCTCTCAGGTGAACTCGGGTCCTCTATGAGCATTCCATCGAACCTTAACAATCGGTATTTTATTTTGCTTAAGTCTTTTAACCTCACGATCCATTATTTCGACGGGTTCTTCGATGAATTGAAGTTTTTCATTGATTTGAATTTCGTCTAACGGAATAGTGAGATTTTATTTAGCAAAACATTTCTTCAGATTTGAGACATGAAAGGTATTATGTACCCCGGCGAGTTGTTGCGGTAAGTCAAGTCGGTAAGCTACTGGTCCGACACGATCTATAATTTTGAATGGTCCAATGTACCTTGGATTTAGTTTTCCCCGTTTACCAAATCGAACAACGCCTTTCCAAGGTGAAACTTTAAGCATGACCATCTCTCCAATTTCAAATTCTATATCTTTTCTTTTAATGTCCGCGTAGCTCTTTTGTCGACTTTGGGCGGTTTTCAACCGCTGTTGAATTTGAATGATTTTCTCGGTAGTTTCTTGGATTATCTCTGGACCCGTAATTTGTCTATCCCCCACTTCACTCCAACAAATCGGAGATCTGCACTTTCTACCATAAAGTGCCTCAAACGGTGCCATCTCAATACTCGAGTGTAACTGTTGTTGTAGGAAAACTCTGCTAACGGTAGATGTCGATCCCAACTGTATCCAAAATCAATAACACATGCTCGTAGCATGTCTTCAAGCATTTGTATCGTCCTTTCACTTTGCCCATCAGTTTGTGGATGATAGGCAGTACTCATATCTAGATGAGTTCCCAATACTTGTTGTAATGTCTGCCAAAACCTTGAAACAAATCTGCCATCCCTATCAGAGATAATAGAGATTGGTATTCCATGTCTGGAGACAACTTCCTTCAAATATAGTCGCGCCAACTTCTCCATTTTATCATCTTCTCTCATTGGCAGAAAGTGCGCTGACTTGGTGAGACGATCGACTATTACCCAAATAGTATCATAACCACTAGCAGTCCTTGGCAATTTAGTAATGAAATCCATGGTAATGTTTTCCCATTTCCATTCCGGGATTTCAGGTTGTTGAAGTAGACGTGATGGTTTCTGATGTTCAGCTTTGACCTTAGAACACGTCAAACATTCTCCTACGTATTTAGCAATATCGGCTTTTATATCCGGCCACCAAAAGTGTTTCTTGAGATCTTTGTACATCTTCCCAGCTCCGGGATGTATTGAATATCTGGTTTTATGTGCTTCCTTAAGTACCTTTTCTCTCACATATCCAAACTTTGGTACCCAAATTCTTTCAGCCCTATACTGGGTTCCATCTTCCCGAATATTAAGATGTTTCTCCGATCCTTTGGGTATTTCATTCTTCAACTTTCCTTCTTTTACAACTTCCTGCTGCGCCTCTTTTATTTGAGTAGTAAGGTTAGTACGAATAATTATATTCATAGCTTTTACCCGTATAGGTTCTTTGTCCTTTCTACTCAAAGCGTCGGCTACCACATTCGCCTTCCCCGGGTGGTAACGAATCTCAAAGTCGTAATCATTCAACAATTCAATCCACCTACGCTGCCTCATGTTCAGTTGTTTCAGATTAAATATGTGTTGGATACTTTTGTGGTCGGTATATATAATACTTTTGACCTAGCCGGATGCAAAGGAATTAAGAAGACAAGGACTATATTAACACACAAATAAGCCTGTTGATAAACCGGCAACAATCTTGCCCGGACGTAACACTACCGTAAAGAAACACTCAGCAAAACCTTTCTTGCCCGGACGAAGAGTAAGACATTCCCCCGTCACAGCCTAGACGGATCTACCACACTCTCAGAACTCTCGCGCCTTACCAGCTTAGGTGTTTGGTCCTGGGATAAGTATGCCATCCCGGAACAAACACACCGTCCCGGAACAAGCACACCTTTCCGGAACAAGCACGTTGTCCCGAAACAAACGCATCTTCCCGGAACATGTCCATGCTCCCGGAGCAAACATACAAAAAATCTGCACGCCACGTCAACCCTTGAATCTAGGAAAGTTTGTTAAGATCTGCTCGATTATTCCCTTGAAAGGGACATGTGCGACGTCAACCCTCGGGATTGGCAAAGTTTGTTACAATCATGAAAGGGACATGTGCCACGTCACAATTCCCTCATAACATCTATAAATACACAAATAAGATCATTCATTCAACAACACTGGATGCATTAACGCTACTCTGCTCAAATTAACCACGGTAACATCTCTCCAGCTGATAATACAATTTCGATAACGATTCCGGTCGCCATCGGAATTCGTGTTCATTCCAAGATACTAACTTATTCGATTCCGATCGAATAAGGTTAGCCTCATCGATTGTTTTACGCCCTTGAAATCCAGATTTCAAATCGGGGTTCGCACAATTATTGGAGTTAAAACATTCGGTCCGCCTTTTTTCCCAAATCAAGCAATCAAACCCGAAATCTATTTAGTCATAACGATTTTGGTTTGATCAGTTTCTTTTGCAGATATGAAGAAAATTTTAGAGTTGGATCCTTCAAATAATCAATCGAAGAGGACAATTATTCGTCTAGAACCATTGGCAGTAGAAAAGCGTGAAAAAATGAAGGAAGAGATTCTTGGTAAGCTTTAGTCAATCGTACCCTTATTTAAATGTTTTAACATGTATAAAGTGTGCTACTGCACAATTCATTATTTATTTATAATTGTTTGCTATGATTTGCCACATTTATTTATAAATGGCATATTGGCATGTCTATAGACATTTACTTAGCGATTATTCTTGCAAATAAACGTAATTAAATTGCCATTAAAGTGCATTGATGAAAAGGACATCAGGGGGTAAATAAAGGGGGCCAGAAGCACTCTGTCGTTCGTTTATATAATGAAAAAGTAGTCTGCCAATGCTATGCTGGTTACACAAAAATAGAAAAACTTAAACTTTTGATAAAACCGTCGTATGCATCGATAATAGACCTTTGGTTACTTATAACCAACCTATTTCTGTTTTGGCTAGATTTCGTATATGACCCGTTTGAGATTAAACACAACCCAAATAAATATTACCATAACTAAATGGGTCAAAATTGCTCTCTGCTTGATTTTTTTTTATTTTTTTTATTTTTCATTTTTCTCCAAATAATTTTAATTTTATTATTTTTTTATTTAATTTTTGGGTATTATGTTTGTACAGGGAAGTTGAAAGATATGGGGAACACCATTTTAGGAAAATTTGGGATGAGCGTGGACAACTTCAAAGCAGTGAAAGATCCAAATACTGGCTCGTATTCTATCTCTTTTCAGCGTTAGTGATATCCTTCGTTTATAAAATGACCTTTAGCACCAAAATATTTTCAATATTTGGTATTACTATATCTAGAAACAGCTGAAATAACTCCATCCATACTGTTGATATGATCATGTTCTTTTTATTTTTTAAAATCCTAGAAAGTTGGTATCGTGAAAATAATTGTTCATAACCCTTCAGAACGGGTTACCATGGTCTTAAAGAACCATGATAGCGATTTTTTGAAATCACAATCAGAAGACCTGTTTTTTTTAAGGCCTGCTTGAAGAATAAGTCAGAATTTTTCAGATGCTCTATGATGATGGATTGGACGAAACGGGTCATTTTAGAACCATTTTGTTTTGGTGCATCTTTTAGAAGAAAAACAACTCAAATAAAGCCATTTCAGACCGATAACTTCATAATCAGTCACCTTGTAGTTACCATTTACATGATCATACTCAGCTCTGTCAAAGGTTTCACGTGATGAAGTTTCGTTATTACATGACCTTGAGATAAACATATCAACCCATTGCAAGAACCCAAAACGTCATACACAAATCCACAGTTTATATTAGGGTCATGCAAATTGTGTGAAAGTTGTTGGAATGCTAGTATCGCACTTAAGCTAACAAGTATATAATTGTCAATTGAATATGTAGTCTAGTTTTAAAAGAAGGGCATTCTTGCTAACATTTGTGTATCTACAATGGTTCCATATTTGATCACCATTCATCAAAGTAACAACTTATTGTAAATATACTTAATTATTACCATTAAGATGCAACAACATATACATTAACACATTATCATCCTGCCACCAAGTAAACTCATCAAGTGGCCTAAAAATGCTGCATAGATTTAGAAGTTACTACTATAACAATGCATAATAATTAATTAATAACCTGCATAGGAAAGGCATTTCACATAACTTTCAGAAACTAATCTCATTTCCTGTTACGCAAATACCTTCTCTTGTTTCGGCTCTTCAAGATCATATGCTCTACAGCATCAGCAATTTCATTGAACCACTTTACTCTTCTCGTTGTCAACATTATATATCCTATTACTATTCCGAGTGGAGTTCCACAACCGTATCCTAACATCACCGCCTTCCATGTAAATCCACTCTCTTCATCTTCATCTGCTACGATCCGTGGTTTGAATGGCCGCTCACACTTGTTAGGCAAAGGGAGGCCACAAAGTTTCTCATTCCCTTCAAACGAGTTCCCTTCAAACGTGCTGAACTGTGATCCTTGTGGAATGCGTCCCTCGAGATGGTTTTGAGAGAGATTCAAGAACTCGAGAAATGTCAAGTCTGCAAGGCTTTGAGGGATCTCTCCCGTGAGTTGGTTCCAAGATGAGTCTAGTGATTCAATCTTCGATAGTTTTCCAAGACTAAGTGGGATTCGACCAATTAGTTTGTTGTGAGATATATTTAGCACTATCAATGAGGTAAGACTTCCGATAATGTTTGGGATCTCTCCTGCAAATCTATTGTTTGATAGATCAAGAATTGTGTAGTGAATGAAAACTTGAGATATAAGTTGCTCCACTCCTTTGGACACTACAGCAATCGAGTAATAGTTGCCACCAGATTCCAAATATTCCAGTTTTGTATTGTTTTCAGACACATTCTTCATGTCATTGAAATTTTGAAAATATTTTCGTGGTAGCTCACCAACAAACTCATTATAAGATAAATCAAGAACTAGTAGACTTGGAAATTGAGATTCGACTGTCGATGAGGTTACAATGGGACCATTAAGTTTGTTCGATTTAAGGATAAGAACTTGCAGTTTTGGAAGATATCCTAACCAGCCAGGGAATGTTCCATTTAAATGGTTATTTCCGATATCAAGTACTTTCAAAAACTGACATTTGGACAACGAACGTGGAATCTCTCCTTCTAACTGATTTCCATTCAATAGTAGCCCTTCTAACTCTCCACAGCTCTCGAATACATTTGGAATAGTTCCTTGAAAATGATTGTTCTTCAAATTAATCGTAACAGCAGAGACAATAACGTTTCCCACACACTCTGGGATCACTCCACCAAAGCTGTTATTGGACATATCCAGAATTGTTAATTCGCTCAAGCTGCAAACGGAAAGTGGAAAAGGTCCTTGAAATGCGTTGGACTGTAGATACATAAAATATAATCCCTCCCATAGACGCTGAGGCAAGCCTGTTATCGAGTTATTTGAAAGATCTAAAGTTCTCAGCCTATTTCCACCCATCTCAACTGCCCATTCAGGAATGTCGCCTCTTATAAGATTATTTGATAGATCCAAGTACATAAGATCTTTCATGGCTCGTAAGGACACAGGGACCACCTTTATGTTACAAAAGGCTAATTTTAAGGTTACAATACCGAGATTGGCATAACGATTGACAGTACTATTAGTCAAGACAGATAAACCGCTATGGAAAGAATGATATTTGTAAGGTTTGGAAGGCTTGATAACAGTGCGTCTAACTCCCATTTCCTGTTACACAAATACCTTCTCTTGTTTCGGCTCTTCAAGATCATATGCTCTACAGCATCAGCAATTTCATTGAACCACTTTAATCTTCTCGTTGTCAACATTATATATCCTATTACTATTCCAAGTGGAGTTCCACAACCGTATCCTAACATCACCGCCTTCCATGTTAATCCACTCTCTTCATCTTCATCTGCTACGATCCGTGGTTTGAATGGCCGCTCACACTTGTTAGGCAAAGGGAGGCCACAAAGTTTCTCATTCCCTTCAAACGAGTTCCCTTCAAACGTGCTGAACTGTGATCCTTGTTGAATGCGTCCCTCGAGATGGTTTTGAGAGAGATTCAAGAACTCGAGAAATGTCAAGTCTGCAAGGCTTCGAGGGATCTCTCCCGTGAGTTGGTTCCAAGATAAATCTAGTGATTCAATCTTCGATAGTTTTCCAAGACTAAGTGGGATTCGACCAATTAGTTTGTTGTGAGATATATTGAGCACTATCAATGAGGTAAGACTTCCGATAATGTTTGGGATCTCTCCTTCAAATCTATTATTTGATAGATCAAGAATTGTGTAGTGAATGAAAACTTGAGATATAAATTGCTCCACTCCTTTGGACACTACAACAATTGAGTAATAGTTGCCACCAGATTCCAAATATTCTAGTTTTGTATTGTTTTCAGACACATTCTTCATGGCATTGAAATTTTGAAAATATTTTCGTGGTAGCTCACCAACAAACTCATTATAAGATAAATCAAGAACTAGTAGACTTGGAAATTGAGATTCGACTGTCGATGAGGTTACAATGGGACCACCAAGTTTGTTCGATTTAAGGATAAGAACTTGCAGTTTTTGGTATTACTATCTAGAAACAGCTGAAATAACTCCATCCGTACTGTTGATATGATCATGTTAGTTTTTATTTTTTAAATCCTAGAAAGTTGGTTTCCACTTGTATCGTGAAAATAATTGTTCGTTACCCCCTTCAAAACGGGTTACCATGGTCTTTAAAGAACCATGATAGTGATTTTTTGAAATCACTACCAGAAGACCTGTTTTTTCAAGGCCTGCATGAAGAATAAGTCCGAGTTTTTCAGATGTTGTATGATGATGGATTGGACGAAACGGGTCATTTTAGAACCATTTTGTTTTGGTGCATATTTTAGAAAAGTTACTACTATAACAATGCATAATTAATTAATAACCTGCATAGGAAAGGCATTTCACATAGCTTTCAGAAATTAATCTCATTTCCTGTTATGCGAATACCTTATTTTGTTTCGGCTCTTCAAGATCATATGTTCTCCAGCATCAACAATTGCATTGAACCACTTTACTCTTCTCGTCATCAACATTATATATCCTATTACCGTTCCAAATAGAGATCCACAGCCATATCCCAACATCACCGCCTTCCATGTAAATCCACTCTCTTCATCTTCATCTGCTTCGATCCGTGGTTTGATAGGAACCTCACACTTCTTAGGTAAGGGGAGCCCACAAAGTTTCTCATTCCCCTCAAACGAGTTCCCTTCAAACGTGTTGAACTGTGATCCTCATGGAAGGCGGCCCACGAGATGGTTTTGAGAGAGATTTAAGAACCCAAGAAATGTGAAGTCTGTAAGGCTTCGAGGGATCTCTCCAGTGAGTTGGTTCCAAGATAAGTCTAATGATTCCATCTCCGATAGTTTACCCTGTTAACAATTGATATGCGGAATATGTTTGATTGTTTATTGATAGTGAACTGAATATTCGGATCTAAAATGATGAACCGGAAAAAGAAAATAAAAGAGAGCAAAAGCTTAATGGGTTACATTGTGAATCTCGTGTTACTCTTACAATTGACAAGTGAGTCTATTTATACATAGACAACTCTAACAGCTATTTCTAAATTAGGATGGATCCAAATATACTTTTGGAACCCCTAATTACAAATGAGGAAATGCAGTTTGTCTTTGTTGAATTGTCTTGATGACTTGCTGACTTTGGATCCGTTGGTTTTGGCACCTTGTTGTTGTTGAGATGATCTTGTGACTTGTCTAAATTGGGAAAGGATGAAACTAAGTTTCTGATCCCAAAAGTCTAATTTCCAAATATGGTAATTTGTCTTTATTTGTTTATTCTAACACTCCCCCTCAAGTTGAATAGTGGGATCTCCACAATTCAACTTGCCCAATATATCATTGAGGGGTCTTCAGTTGACTAGTCAATCACGAGCTAGTCTTCAATTTTTTTTCAGCCGATTCCTGACTTGAACTCATTATATTTGCCTCAAACATCAAGCTCCCGACATGAACCCAGTTCATTCTTGAACCTTTATTGGTTCGCCAAGGAGTATTCAATTTATAGACATGAACCCAGTCCAACTTGGACCTTCACTGGTTCGCCTATGAATATTTAAGTTTCCGGACATGAACCCAGTCTAATTTGGACTTTGTTTGGTTCGCCTGGGATATTCAGCTTCTTGAAATGAACCCAGTTCAATCTTGAACCTTGTTTGGTTCACTTGAAATATTTAAGTTTTCTTTTCCTGACATGAACCCAGTTCAACGTGAACCTTGTTTGGTTCGCCAGAAGTATTTAAGTTCCCGACATGAACCTAGCTCCACTTGAACCTTGTTTGGCTCGCCCGACATGAACCTAGTTCAATCTTGAATCTTGTTTGGTTCGCCTGACATGAACCCAGTTCAAGATAAGCCTTGTTTGATTCGCCCGGGGTGTCTTGCTTTATTCCGTTAGATGCTTCGTTAATCAACTCACGGTGACGCTAGAATCAATCTCCCCCTCACCCGTGTGTTGAATATGTACCGGAAATATCATTAAAGCAAGGATTAGTGACATTGTAATAACATAATCAACTCATAATCACATTTATTTTCCACCAACTCACAATGATATTAGAATAAACTCCCCCTCATTTGTGTGTTGGGGGCTAAAGAGTTTTAAAGATTTTGAAAAAACCATTTCTAAGAAAAATATTTTAACATTGATTAAAATTACATCTTTAACCAATTTGATTGCTCATTTACTTTGACCAAAAGGTTTTTTCAATAAAACTAGAGGATATTCAAAACAAATTCTTTGGGGATAAAATCAATTTTTTTCATATGGGTCTATTTCATTATTTCCTTAAGCAAACAAAAGGTTTTTGACCTTGATTTGGGCTAACTTTATTTTCACCGTTGTGAAACAACAATTTTGGCTAGCTAAAATTCTCGCGACTTTCTATTGTATTGCATTTGCAATTACATTTGCTCCACCAATTAAAGTTTGTATGTAAAAATTTTGGAGCCTCTTTTTGAAAGACTTTAACTTGAACGAAATGGGACTGGCTAAGGCGTCTGAGGGGCAGAACAATTGACGAGGAAACTGAGCTAAAAAACATGATCTTAAACTACTCTAAATCAGCTATCCAAACAGATACTTGGCGATGGATATTAGCAGGTTCGGGTCAATTCACGACAAAGGAGCTGACCAAATTAATTGATGAAGATCTATTCTTTCGGGAAAATTCTCTTATACATGATGAAACATTGCGAAATCAATTGGCACCTCTAAAAGTCGAGGTATTTATATGGCGGCTAATTAGGGGTAGATTACCGGTCCGATTGGAACTTAATAAAAGGGGCATTGACCTTCACTCGGTATTATGCCCCTTATGTGATGACTATCCAGAATCTATAGATCATGTGTTTTTCTTTTGTAAAAGTTCTTATGATTTATGGGATCGAGTTTATAAGTGGTGGGGCTTCGGGGTTTGTCTAAATCTTAACACAAATGACGCATTTAGGGGTAAATCTAGTTCAGGGTTATCTATAGCTGAAGAGCAAGTATGGCAAGTAGTTGAATGGACGACCGCTTATTTTATTTGGAATAATCGCAATCGGAAGGTCTTCTCGAATCAAGACGGTGTTTGTGCGAATACACTTATGGAAATTCAGCTCAAAGCCTATGAGTGGGTTACGGGAAGATTAAGAAACAAGAAGATAGATTGGTTATGTTGGTTGACGGATCCAAAAGCTAGTATAATAGACACTTAGTTGCACGTGGTTTTATTTGTAATAGTACTAGTTGACTACTCTTTAACAAGTATTAAGTCTTGAGTCTTTCTGTTTAATGTTTCAGTCTGGAGGTTCTTTGTACCATTTTCAGTTTTAATGAAATTTTCTGCTTTTCGGAAGAAAAAAAAAAGTTTCCTTTTGTTTTTAAAAGAACGAAGGTGTATTTTGTAAATTAACTGAGAATTTGATTCTTTATTTTCATAAAAGAAAACCTTCGGTTTCTCATCATAATTTTTTTTAACCAGTTTGACTCCTTATACTAACCAAAGTTGGGAAACGACTATCATCTTTTTGACTCCACTCATTAAACGGGCCATTACTCTTAAAAGAAGTGTTTTGGTTTATAAATTTTATTATCCCAACCCTCACCATTTGTTTAGGATTTAGATAAACACCAAAAAAGTAGGAGCCGACTGATATACTCTTTCTAATTTTTTTTTTCAATTAAAGTTTCTAAAAAAACTCGACACTTTAAAAAAATAATTAAACCATCTGTATTATACGGTCCATTTATATTACTGGTTTCACTGTTCCTGTTTGGCCCAACACGAGAGTCTAAGTCCGCTAATTTCTTAATATTTCTAGTTCTATTATTAGGCCCACTATTTCTATTAAGCATTGGAAACAGATCATTGTTCTTATCCGTTACCCTAGTTCTATTTCCTAGGCTACTGTAACTTCCCATATACACCTCGTGACTAGTGTTCCTTCTTCCCAAGTTAATCTCGTGACCTACTTTTCTATTTTCCAGATTTGCTTTGTTATTTATCTTATTATAATTATAATTATAATTATAACTACAATTTTTAAATAAAGAGGAAAAAGGTCTGAGCAACTTACCTTGTTCGGTTTTGTCTACAGCGACTCCTCCAAACCCTAAATTGGTTTCGGTGGTGGTTGAAGGTGGTTCCGTCGTTGCTGCTACCTTCGCCGTCACTAACCACCGTGCAAACACCGCAACACAAGATCCTTCACAGCCACTTCTTTCACCGGTTCAGTCACTTCTGGCACCTCTTCCTTCACCTCCGGTATTGGTTCTTCTTGTTTGCATTCAACAACCGGTTCAGACGAATCCGTCATCACCACAACGATTTGGTCTTTGGGTGCTGCAACTCCACCGAACCTTGTTCGGTGATGGTGATGACAGGTTGTTCATCCACCGCTGCCTTGCTCCCTTCGCCGACGTTCAGGTTGTTGATTTATTTTCCCTTTTTCTAGTGCCAGGTAAACACCTATGGCCGCCGTTCACTAATACTGGTTGGTGATGCCGCCGTTATTGGTTACCTCTTGGTTAGCTATGGCTGCAAATCCCACTCTTTCTTTGTTCTAAAGGCGCAATATACTCACCATGGCAACCGCAACTATTATATGTTGCTTGGTAACCGGTGATTTTGGCCTTGATTTGTTGTTTTTCAGTTGATTGTTTAGTCGAGCTACCGTCCTCGGACATGGCAGCTAGATTTATGAAGCTTATTTGCTTCGGTCTTTCCAAGCTACCGTCACTTATTCGACATGGCAGCTCACTTTGGTACATGATTGAAGCTTATAATCGGTTGTCTTGATCCAAGATCGACACCGTTAGCTCTGATACCATGTTAACAATTGATATGCGGAATATGTTTGATTGTTTATTGATAGTGAATTGAATATTCGGATCTAAAATGATGAACCGGGAAAAGAAAATAAAAGAGAGCAAAAGCTTAATGGGTTACATTGTGAATCTCTTGTGTTACTCTTACAATTGACAAGTGAGTCTATTTATACATAGACAACTCTAACAGCTATTTCTAAATTAGGATGGATCCAAATATACTTTTGGAACCCCTAATTACAAATGAGGAAATGCAGTTTGTCTTTGTTGAATTGTCTTGATGACTTGCTGACTTTGGATCCGTTGGTTTTGGCACCTTGTTGTTGTTGAGATGATCTTGTGACTTGTCTAAATTGGGAAAGGATGAAACTAAGTTTCTGATCCCAAAAGTCTAATTACCAAATATGGTAATTTGTCTTTATTTGTTTATTCTAACATACCCAGACCAAGTGGGATTCGACCAATGAGATTGTTGTGAGCTAAGTTGAGCACTATCAATGAGGTAAGACTTCCAATAATGTTTGGGATCTCTCCTTCAAATTTATTGTTTGATAGATCAAGAATTGTGTAGTCAACGAAAATTTGAGGAATAAATCGCTCCCCCCTTTTGACACTGCAATAATCGAATAATACTCGCCACCAGATTCCAAATATTCTAGTTTCGTATTGCTTTTCGTCACATTCTTCATACCATTAGAATTTTGAAAATATTTTTTTGGTAGCTGACCGACAAACTCATTATAAGATAAATCAAGAACTAGCAAACTTGGAAATTGAGATTCGACTGTCGATGAGGTTACAATGGAACCGCTAAGTTTGTTCGATTTAAGGATAAGAACTTGTAGTTTTGGAAGATCTCCTAACCAGCCAGGGAATGTTCCATTTAAATGGTTGTTTTCGATATCAAGTACTTTCAAAAATCGACATTCGGACAACGAACGTGGAATCTCCCCTTCTAACTGATTTTCATTCAAAAATAGCCCTTCCAACTGTTTACAGTCCTCGAATACCATCTGGAATTGTTCCTTTAAAATGATTGTTCCCCAAATTAATGGTAACAGCAGAGATAGTAACGTTTCCCACACACGGTGGAATCACTCCACCAAAGTTGTTATTGGACATATCCAGATTTAACAAATCGCTCATGTTGCAAATGGATTGAGGAAACGGTCCTTTATTTTTAACCGAAATGGACAAAGAACGTGGAATCTCGATATGATCGAAATGGACGGTTTTATTTATGCGGTGTCATTAGGCCGCAAAGCGTCAGAATCAGCTTATCTAAAGGGAGAACAGTGGTTTATTATTTATATTTTGCGGGGCCTAAATTTACTTTTAACATTCTAAGGTGGAAGATGTAAGTTAACCTAGGGTCGTACTTTTGAATGGTTTAACGAATTGAAGATCAAGTGAATAATTGTCTTTGGTTAAATTACCTGGATAAAAGATAGTAGTTGGTTTTAAACTAATAATCCTAATTACGGAAAAGTAAAGGTGATGGAGGGATATCCGGAGTATGCAGATCAGGGAAATGTTGACCAAGATATCAGTTTGATCTAGGGAAATGTGATTATGTTTATGTTAAAGCTTTTGATTAGAATAGTGTAGATCTGGTTGGATGAGTCAATTACACAGATTTACTTATCATACGAAGGCTCACACGTACCCAATCGGACTTTCTGGCTTGAAACTTTACCCACAAACCAAATCGGTCCCATTATACGAAGGCCCCTCAAACTGACTTGGTTGGGCCGAACTAACAACCGTTGGGCTAGAATTCAAACCCAAAAAGGGATCCAAAGGGTCAGACTCACTGTCATAATCAATATCACTGAATTTAACACCCGACGATGGAATCCCAATTTCAGTCGGTGGAGTTAGGGTCCCAAAACAACTGGACTTTTGTCCCTATAATACTGCAGCCATCAGTTAAACGATAAATAAAGAAAAAACCATATTATTAAAAGCTAAGCTTGTGTCGGTTACAAAAATAAAGACAAACGATATTAAAAGGGGAATTAAATAGTTATAACATCTATCATCATAACTAACTAGGACAAAGGCGGCGACAATAGCAATAACAATAGGCCGTACCGTACCAAAGGGCCTTTGGCACATCGGTATCGAGGTGACCCCTTTAACCTTGAGGTTATGGGTTCAAGTCCAGGAGTGGACAAAAATGAATATATTTGGGAGATTATTCGTGTAGGGTGTGTGTGTATGTTAGCCTTTCATCAAAAATAAAATAAAAATAAAAAATAAAAGTAATAATAAAATAAAATAAGCAGTACCGTACCGTAACGTCTTGTTAATATAAGGGCTTCAAAAGTTTTCATAATTCTTGATATAAATTTTCATCCATTCAAATTTCTCCATAGCGTTTCAAATTCACGAATAAAATATTGTAAACCTCATCAGTAGTCATTTTGAAGATCATGTGACGAACCTCTTCCATCATCAACTCCATGAGGCTCATTATATTCAAAATGAAAGCAGTCTGAAACAAAAACAAAGATAAATTACTTAAATTTTTTTTCTTTAGATGGTAAATAAACAAGAATACAATAGGATTTCTAACATGCACGAAAGAAGAAGAGGAAAAAACATAGAGGGTCGTACAATATTAAGATGAAGAGCATCAGCCCGATAGAGTTAGTGAAATATGGAATTGAACTCATTCAACTTATGTTGATGGAGGATTTGATCATCGTCATAATCATACTTGATGCGTAAAAGTTCCGTACAGAAGAATTCAACCTTCTTAATGATTTTACTATTTATTTGACATTAACGGACGGAAGATGGATAACATACAAATGTAGGATCAGTCTAAACTCCGTTACAAAGAGGGAGGCGTCAATGATTATCCCGTCCGAACAGAGGCGAAGCCAGGAATACAGTATAGGGGATGCTTATGAACAGTGGCGGAAGCAGTATATTTTTTTCATCGGGGGCAAAAAAAAACTAGCAATTCTTTTGGGCAAAATATGGAGGTTTTGGGGAAAAAAATGGAGATTTTTAGGCAAATTATGAAATTTTTGGGGTAAATTTAGAAATTTTTGAGCAAAATTTGATGATTTTGAGCAAAATATGTAGAGTTTGGGGCAAAATTTGATGATTCACGGATAGGGGATGAATTAAGGGATGCTTATGTTTATTTGTTGGGATATATTTTCAACTAATATAGAATTTTTAACACAATATATTTCACTTATTTGAAGAGTTGGGGGATGCAAAGCATCCCTAAACATCCCCTGTCTCCGCCTCTACGTCCGAACAAACAATATCCACGCCATTGATTTATTCTTATTCTTCTTAAGATGTACTCCACCGATTCTCTTCGTTATCTATTTAGTTTGATTGGAAAATAAAGTAGATATTTGATTTGGATCAACTAAATATTAAAATATGTAAAGATTTAATATGAGATGAAGGTAATATAAATATTTGATGTTAAACTTTAAATTATAATAATTACTCAACTAGATTAATTAAAATAAAGCATAACAATAACAATTTTTTTTGAAATACTAAAATAGGTTCTTTTTTTGGTCGTTTAATAACTCAAAAACCACACCCTCCCTCACCCCATCTTCCTCTTTCTTTTTACCCTAAATTAACACCCACTTCCCAACTTTCCCAAATTAGTCACCTCCACCAACACCCATGCCGACCAGCACCACCAGCGCCACCGGCGTCACCACCGCCAACACCGCTGCTCCCACAAACCAGCGACACCACCTCCACTCAGCCGTTTTCCCCAAAATCCGTGCCGCTACAAACAATCGTGAACAGAGGGAGTACTTCAAGAATTAATCGATTCCAACGCCCTTCTCTCTAATTCTCAATTGAAATCCCAATCAGGTTACTTTGGGAGTACTTGAAGAATTAATCGATTCCAACGTCCTAATCTCTAATTTTCGATTGACATAGCAAAAATCACAATCAGGTTAGTTTTATATATCTGGATGCTGATTCATTTGATATCTTTGCTATCACCATTGCTTTTATTTGAAAATAAATCTGGGTGTTTGAATTTTGTTATGTTTGGTAGTTTTGAACACAATGGTTCTTCATCAATTGTATCTTCAAATGTTAGAGGTAACTTTAGATATTAGAGTTTTCTTTTTCCGATTTGTTTTTTTTTTATTATTATTTTTTTTTTTATTTTGGTAAATGCAGATTTCGACTGTTCGTAACTGCAGTTAATATACAGATATTATATGCTCATCCTTCTCTTATTACTTTTTTGTTGCATTTTTTGCACCTGTAAATTATTACTTTTTTGTTGCATTTTTTGCACCTGTAAATAATGATAATGAATATTATTTGAATTCGTTATTTTCGATTGTTATTGTGTTGTGTAACATCCTCAGATCGGGTATAGATGTAAGATGACCGTTTTGTCTTTAGGCATAATTGTGAGGCTAATTATGCTTTTATTTTAGTTGAATATTTATGTTATTTTATTATTTGGTTAAGACCAGTTTGTGACAAGGGTCACAGAAGAAGTTCGTTTATTTAATTTGAACTCCGTTAGGGTTGTCAAATTATAGAAAGTTATTAGATAACTGGTAAATGCCCGTGTGTTGTGGGGTATGGAGTTTTAACCCCAAATAAGTGTATAGTGCAGCCCTTCTTCTCTCATTTCCCCCATCTCTCTAGAATTCTCACCAAACACCCCGTACTCACTTCATCTTTATTATCTCTAACCCTAGATTCCTAAATTGTGTTCTAGAGCTCAAATTGTTGATATCATCTTGTTCTTTACAGCTTGCCGAGTCTTTTGAGGTAAGAATCAAAGTGTGTCAAGCTTTAATCTTTGGGTAAATGGGTTTTTTGTGTTAAATTTATTAAAAGTGCAAGTTTGGTCAAAATGGTTGATTTTGAAGTTGGTTATGTCAAAATCTTGTGGGTTTATACTTATTGATGCTAAGTGTACTTGAGTTGGTCAGTTTTGAGGTAAGAAATGAGCTCTAGAGCAAGAATTGGTGATTTTTAGGTTGAAACCCGCCAGTTTCTGCTGCTGTTGCTCGATGAACACAACTGTACGGTTGCAGCTTGCAACTGCACGAGTATACTGTGCAACCGTACGGGTGCATATGCAACCGTACGGGTGCATGTGCAACCGTACGGATGCAGTGGTGTTGGTGCAACCGGGCAGTGAGTGTGCAACCGTGCGGATACATGATGTAACCGTACGAATGGACTTGTACCCGTACGGATGCATGTGCAACTGTACGGATGTAGATCAGTAATGCATTGTTGTTTAATTTGGCTGTTTTCTAGCCATTATGATGCCCGCGTGACTTATGATAATCAGAATATAAATTCTGAAACTGCATAAGTGTTGAGTAGACTTTTTAGTGGCGCTTTTGATTCTAATTTGTGGTATTGTGCTATCTCGTGCCAACGGACGGAAACTAACTTGATTTGCCTTATGTTCAGGTGATAAGGAAAAGGAAGCAGCTCAGTGATAGATAATTTGAGCTAGTGTTGGTATTCAGTGAGTGGGTCTATCTCCGGATAGAGTATTAAGTAGCTGACACGCTACTTGTTCAGACTCTTTATATTTATGTTTATGTTCAGTATGATTGCCATGTGTAGTTAGATATTGCAATGCTCGTTAGGACGATTGCATGACAGATTATCTGTGATCTTATGTGCGTACTGTGAGTTGGATACCAACCGAGGCGGCAAGGTTGGGAACCCACCGAGGCTTCAAGGTTGGGAACCCACCGAGGCGGCAAGGTAGGGTTTGTGTGAGGTCGACCGTGGTAGCCTGGTCGGGTCATGATGTTACTGATTGTTCAGTATAGCATAGAAGGACGCATGTGTTGCGTCTGGACGGGTATGCATTGGATTCAGTAAAACGAACTATCAATAGACTGTAGCCTGATCAGCTAAGTCGGGTGCTCGTACAAGCCGTCGATCCTCATATTGTCAGTTGTTATATGTTAGTTCAGGACATTAACATATTAGTGACCCTTGCATGTTCAGTTGCTTATGCTTGGTCTGTTATATAGCATCCATTCACTTAGCAGTTGTGCTAACTCCCCACATTTCCACGCATTGCAGGTTTAGGAACTGCTGTCTAGGACGGGTGTTGCAGACGGGTTAAAGACATGTTTGATTAAGAGCTTACTCTGATGTTCTCTAGTTTTGTAGTGTGTTTATGTAACACCGCCATTTTGTAAAGTTGTAATGGATGATAACTAAATTGATTTCTCAACTATGGTTTGTAAATATTAACTAAGGTTATTTTGGTAATTACGTATATACTTCCGCTGTGATAAAAAAAAAAATCAGGGTGTTACATGTTACTGTCTTGCTTATTGTTGGTTGTGTAATGGAGTGTGTATTTGTGGTTTTCGTTAACAATTGTTTGTTTATGTATGCTCTCTGTTTTTGAATATGTGTTTGTTTATAATGGTTAGTTGATATAATACTTCTTCATCAAATACATAATTGATTGTCGTTTTACAGCATTGATATAATACTTCTTCATCAAATCAAATACTTCTTACTTCATTTTTAGTGAACAAAGAATTTATGTGGTTCATCCCACTAATCTCAATATAACCAAAACATTGGAGAATAGGTTGTTCAACTATGTTAATGGGATGGTCATCAATTGTCGAGATGAATTATGCATTTTATTTTTATTCAAATTATGTGGCTGCTACTGTACTCTGAATATTTTAACTCTAAAAAGGATGTCCTTAATGGAAATCGGTTCTATAATGTGGCACCTACACGTTTTTCTTTTTGGAAAATGGTTTCGAAATGTGTTATCTATACATATTTGAATGCTTCTCGCTCTCTAAATTGTTCGTTAAAGAAGTTGTTAGTGTTACCTCACGTAATTAGCTTGCAAGCCCATGCTTTAGTTACTGCAAGTATCAGTGGTTGTCTTTCCAAAGAGCCTTTCAATGATTTTAATATTTTTTTATTTCAAGGTTTCAGAGGCTCATTCAATCACCTGACTCAATCCTGTATAAGATTATGATGGCAGTCATGAGACATTGTTAATGGGATATTTACATCTAAGCTACTTCAAAAGATAAATATTATTAATGTACAAAAGTATTATAGGTTTCATTTCCACTGTACTTAAAAAGCTAAACATTATTACTGTACAAAAATATTAGTAAATAAAATATATTATTAAAAGTTTCTACTTGATGAGCTAAACGTGATATTTATAAGCTTGAGTTTTTTTTTTTTTTTTGGGTAAGCGAGTACTAAACTCCGTTAGATAAGTGGCAACTACTAACACTAAAAACAAAAAAGCATGTATTTTAGTTATGTATATAACAAGCTCTATGTAATAACTGTGTGCATTATAACCAACAAAACACCGACTTACTAATTTATCTGCACATGTAGTTTATGTTTCAAGTCAACGATCGTTCATAAGCCAATGAATACGTACTTCAATTTTTTTGGCTTCTTTTCAAGATATAAGGTGAACTTCATCAAGATATAAGGTGAACTTCATCTTCTTTACAGCAGTTGTATTTTTTATTGTCTTATGTAGCGTGTTATAGCTTCACAAACATATCGCAAATACTTCCCGCAGGAAAAACTCAAACCATAGCCGTCGGTAGTAGCTATAAGCACTGTCGCCGCTATTTTTTTGCCGCAAATTGGTACACGGTATTCCTCCTGTGAGGTTTTTGTACTATTATTTTGCCGTTGTTCTTTTTATTTTCTTAGTTAACGTTTTGTTTGTTATTTGTTTAACAAACGTGTTGAGCTTATCTGATGTTTCTTTCATGTGCGGTGTGCTTTATTTGTTATGTGGGGTTGTATGTCGTATACTGTTACATTAGCCGCTGGTGGTGAGTTTTGTTACGATTTTAAGATCTACGAGTGGGTTTAAGGCATAATTCATTCATCGATTAGGAGAGATGTTAGGAATTTCTGCTTGGTTACGATTAAAGCACCTTTAATGAATGAGAAAAAAAATACGATATAGATGAAGATAATATATATAATTTTTAATAGAGGAGATCTTTGGTATTACTATTCCAAAAAGCATATCTGCATACAACATCCTAAAGTATAACATACTTATATTGTTAGTGTAAATTTTTCGTTATTGATCTGTTAATATAAATGTTCCGTTGTTTTCTCTTATAATTAGCATATTTAGGTATGACTATATTTTATATCCTTAGTTACGCTTCATTAAAAATTGGTTGCTTTGTATAGAGGAGAAGAATCACGCTAATGGCCGACAAGACCTCGATCATGTTCTTGGACGAGTTGTAGTTGCTGCACCATACCACCGTGTTAACATAACATGTATGTAAATAACTTGCATAAGTTGTAGCAGTAAAGTGTAAGAAACATGTACTTTTGGTGAACTTTTTGACACGCTCTACATAACGATCATATACATTTTGATGACAACATAAACGCAAAGACAAGAACTAATACAAGTGCATAGCGCAGCAACCGGAATGCACCCGCAGCAACGCGCGCGGGCTGTTCCGGTACTTGTTAAATATTAATAACCCCTAAGAAAAAATATATTGTAGCACAAAATTGGAATAGAGAGTGATCTATACATACATACATACATATATATTGAATTATAAAAAAGACGTTTGTAAGGAAGAAGTGACGAATAAATAATTAGTGTTTGTTTTTATTAAACTTTAAACAAGGAAAAAACTAATCGTATTATTGATTTCTGGATTGATAATGCTTTTGAATTGGTTTTTACACAATGAGATACATCTCTATTTATACAATTACAGGGTCCTAAATAAGGCAAGGAGCCTAAGGATTCTAGCCGTTATCCTTCTGGAGGTTTGCTGTGATCTGCTGTCATTTGAGCTTATTTATGGAAATGATGAATAGGAATTCTATTCTGATCCTCCTTTGAATATTTTCTAACACTCCCCCGCACGTTGAACAGTGGGATTTTCGATGTTCAACTTGGCAAGTACTTCGTGAAAAGATCTTCCGTTGACTGATTTGGTTAGGATATCTGCGAGTTGATCTTCAGACCTGACGAACGGAAGGGAGATTATTTCTGTTTCGAGTTTTTCTTTGATGAAGTGCCGGTCTATCTCAATATGTTTGGTTCGGTCATGTTGAACTGGATTTTCTGAAATTGCGATCGCTGCTTCATTGTCACACATGATTTTGATGGGACCTTGAGGAGGAAAGCCGATTTCTGTTAAAAGTTTCTTGATCCATAAAGCCTCGGTTACACCTCTAGCGATTCCCCTAAATTCAACTTCAGCACTCGAGAGGGCAACTACTTTTTGTTTTTTACTTCTCCATGTGATTAGATTTCCTCCTACCAGGGCAAAATATTCTGAAGTTGATTTTCTATCTCCTTTCTCCCCTCCATAACCAGCATCTGTAAATATTTGAGCTTCCAAGTGACCATTCTTTTTTAACAAAACTCCGTCCCCTGCGGTTCCTTTTAGATATTTAATAATCCTCCAAACTGCGTCCATATGATGTTTTTGAGGTTGGTGCATGAACTGGCTGACAACTCCTACTGCGTGTGCTATGTCGGGAAGAGTGTGAGCAAGGTAGATGAGTTTTCCCACGATTCGTTGATACTGGCTTCGGTCAGCTGGTTTGGCATCTTTTTCTATGTATAGTCTTTGATTCGGGATCATAGGAGTTTCAGCTGGTTTGCAATCGATCATTCCTGTTTCAGCAAGGATATCAAGGATATATTTCTTTTGATAAATAAAGATTCCCTGTTGGGATCGTAAGACTTCAATCCCCAAGAAATATTTTAGTCTCCCTAGGTCTTTCATTTCAAACTCTTTAAACAAATTTAATTTTAAGTTTGCAATTTCTTCTTGATCATTTCCTGTAATGATCATATCATCTACGTATATAATCAAACACGTAATTAAATGGTTTCTTTTTTTAAAAAATAACGTGTGATCGGAGTTACTTTGTTTAAAACCATATTTTTTCATTGCTACAGTAAAACGCCCAAACCAAGCCCGAGGGGATTATTTTAACCCATAAAGAGATTTTTTAAGACGACACACTTCCCTTTCTTTGAAGTTTGACGTAAAGCCGGGAGGTCCTTCCATGTAGACTTCTTCTTTAAGTTCCCCATGAAGGAAAGCGTTTTTCATGTCAAATTGATAAAGTGGCCAATTTTTGTTAGCAGCAACTGAAAAAAGTACCCTGATGGTGTCGATTTTGGCTACTGGTGAGAATGTCTCAGAGTAGTCTATACCATAGGTTTAAGTGTATCCTTTGGCCACTAGTCGAGCTTTGTATCTTTCAATAGTACCGTCGGCTCTGTGTTTGATTGTGAATATCCATCGACAACCAACTGGTTTCTTTGATTGTGGAAGATCAAATATTTCCCAAGTGTTGTTTGATTGAAGGGCTTTCATTTCTTCCTCCATTGCTTTTCTCCAGTGGGTAGAATTTAGGGACTGTCCTATTGTGTTTGGAATTTCCACAAAGTACAATGCGGAAGTAAACTGTTTAGCTTCTGTTGAGAGATTTCCTTTCGCAATGTTTGCTATAGGATATCTTGATCTGCGGGGTTCCCTTTCGGGAGAGAACCTTTTCGGTGGGACTCCTCTGTTTATTCTCGGAGGAAGATTGTATTGTTGTTGAGTTTGCTCAGTTGGATTTTCAACTTGTTGTTCGGGTTCAGATGGTTGTTCAGATTGTGGTTCGGGTTCTGATGATTGGCCTGTGGTACTTTCCTGTATTGACACATCTTCGTTTTCACGGTTAGCACTTTCCTGTACTGACACATCTTCATTTTCACAGTTAGAAGTATTACTAGTAGAAGCACTACTAGTTTCAAAAGATTCTGTGTTTACCTCATTACGGGGAAGATCCTCGTCGGTAGTGCTGACAGATGGAGTACTTTGTGGTTCGGTGGTATGAGTCACTTCTTCCGATGATGGTATATCTAGCCAACTCACAGTGTCGTTAGGTTCAGTCTCCCCCTGACTCGTGTGTTGGGTAGCATAGAAATATTCAGTTTCTAAAAAGTCATAGTTCATAGTGACAAACATGTGTTTCCTTTTCGGGCTATAACACCGATACCCTTTTTGATTGACACCGTAACCAACAAAGACACATTTCTCAGCACACGCATCAAGTTTTGTTCATTCGGTTTTAGGTATATGAACAAAAACCGAGCATCCAAAAATACGAGGTTTAAGAGTGAGATTTGACGGGGGTTTATAAAATTTGGTTAAGGCTTCGAGGGGATTTTTAAGTTCCAAAGCTCTAGTTGGTAGTCGATTAACTAAATAAGTTGCCGTGGCAAGTGCTTCCGGCCAAAAAGATTTCGGAACATTTGATTCAATCATTAAAGCACGCGTTATTTCTAATAGAATTCGATTTTTCCTTTCGGAAACCCCATTTTGTTGGGGAGTATGGGGACACGTGGTGTAACGACCCTGGATTTTTCCAACGTTTATTTATTAATAATTATTATTATTAATACGTGTGATTAAACGAATGTATGTTATTACATTTACATGTTGCCATGATTAACCGTACTTGACTTTAATTGCCCGAAACGTCTTTGTGACACTCGAAACTTACACGAATAATATTTTCAGATATTATTTACATTCATGATTGATTTTATTAATCATTTTAATTAACTATGGTGATTAGTTAGTTACTTGGGCTTTTAATTGGATTAAATTGTTAATACTTGAACTTGGGCTTGTTTAATGATAATGGACTCATGAATATGAACTTATAAGCCCACCCTACTTCTTAGTTGGACTAGTTAGCCCATGTCCTACACTTGTAAGTATCAATTAGATGGAAACTAGTTAGTTTTATACACTTGGAATCTAGTTAACCCATAATCCCCATGCAAACACATCTTATATCCATCTTTTATGACTTTTACATGCTAGTAACCATTAAACTCTTCCCTTCCCCCCTTTGGAGCTGCAGGCCGTGGCCTTAGTAGGCCTTGGAGGGAGTTTTTTGGTTCATTTTTGTATTACTTCTTCACTTGTATCCTCTCACAAAAACACACACTTAATTCCTTTCAACTTTCCTCTCCTTTTTCTCTCTAAATTGTAAGTAGCAAGAACTTATTCCTCTTCCTTTTCTTTGGCCAAAACCGTGGCCTAACACCACTCTCTCATCATCATCATTATTTGTTTTAATCACTTGATCTTGGTTGTTGTTTAGTTACATGTATTTGTTAGTTAATTACTTACAAATTTCAAGAATCAAACTTACTAGTTTCATTCTTCTTTTATCTTGTAATTACAAGAACACTCAAGAACATAAACTTACTAGTTTATGATTCTACCTTACTTGTTTTAAAAGATTTAGAGTTCATGTGTTGCAAATCATACTTGTAAGTCATGTTAGTAAACTTTAAAGTTTACTCTCTTAAAGATCAAACTTTGGTTTGAATCTTTAAAGTATGAACAACAATGAACTAGTTACTTACTTATTTAGTTTATTACTTCATTTTTTGTACATTTAAATTCATGATTGTTGTTAAATGGTCAAGTATTACAAGTTAGTCTTGATCTCATATCTCTTGGAACTAAAAGTTAACTTAAAAGTTCAAGAACATGTAAGTAAGTTTTCTTTAAATATAACTTTGTATACTTATGCTTGATCTAGACTTTTGAGTCTTGGATCTTCAATATCAAACTAAGAACTATGTTCTACAACTTAAGATCTTGATTTCATAAGTTCACTTTCAAGTTTGTAACTTATTATTAGTTTTAAAGTTCATGTATGTGTTAGATCTAAGACTTTGATGTAACTTTGGTTCATCAAAACACTTGCAACACTTAAGTGAGTTGTGCTTCATGTCTTAGACTTACACAAGGGTTATGATGGTCAAAACTTGGTAAAGATGATGTAAACACATCATTGAGTTGTACACTTGAAGCTATAGGCATCAAGGATGAGAACCATGATGAACATCAAGCACCAAACCCACCGGAACCCACTATTTTTCTGTTTCCTGTCCTCTGCTTACTGTTTTGCTGTTTCTGTAACAGACCAATAAACCTGGGCTATTGTAACCTTGATTTTCAGTTATCTCATTTCGTGTAGATAACTTTTCATATAGGACTCGTCTTAATCCGAGTTACGGTTTAGGATTTATGGCCCTCCGATCGTCACTATATCCTTTAACGTTGTGCAGAAATTTCTGACCTACTCGCACTTAGACCGTCGCCACGGTCAAACGAAGAAGATTTTGCTTCTGTAAATTTTACCACACTTAAAGGACTCATAGACGGAGCCATGGCCACTGGTCTCACCTTATTTCAGTAGGTATAGAGGCCGTGGTGACTGACCGAACTCAGCCTTTGTTTTAAACTACTTTCATAAACGAAACTTACTTTACGCCTTTTGTTTAATGATGAATGATGATGACCTTTAAGACCTTATTTACATACTTTTAAACCTATTTGGATGATTTACTGACTTAGTACTATTTGACTTAGGTTGAGTACCCGTTTGGACAACCTACATTACTTGCTTACTTTCCGAGTCATACTTTACCGCTACTTTATCATTGTGAGTTATAGCATTCCCTTTTTACTTTAACTTATTTTGGGAACTGAGAATACATGCGGATTTTATGTTTTACATACTAGGCACAAGTACTTAAACTTATATATGTGTGGGTTATACAACGGCATAAACATTCCCTTTAGCTCGGTAACGTTTAATCATTGGTTTTTGAACCGTAAACGCGAATCTTAGATATGGATCCATAGGGTTTGACATCCCCACTCGGGCTAGTAGCGCTAGCATTTAATGAGTGTTTAATACTTCGTAAACATACGCATTTGCCAAGTGTACTTTCAGGGGGTATAAACGTTAAGTTAGTTACCAAGTGCCCACGGTTAACATATACTTTATCATACTGTTTTGAAACGCTCTTTGTAGCACTGAAATCTCGTGGCCTACCTTACATACTGTTATACTTAAACTATAGCTCACCAACCTTTGTGTTGACGTTTTTAAGCATATTTTTCTCAGGTGCTTAAGGTTATTTGCTTCCGCTGTCGTGCTAGTCTTGCCGTAGACACCCGCTGCTCTAGTGTTATCACCGCATGAACTGTTTATCTTGCATTCAAACTTTAATACATTTGAAACTATGTTTGTAACGACCTAAGGGTCACATACATTTATTCATGCTTGCTATTCGTAGAAGCATACTGTTGGTGTAAAACATTTGATGTCGGTTATGACGTCACCTTTTTTATCATGAATGCAACTTCTTTTATTACAGCATATAGTACTTAACCTTGTAATGATCTTGTTGTTGATGATTCGTACACGATGGTTTTGTACGGGGCACCACATTTGGTATCAGAGCATTGGTTGTAGGGAATTAGGTTGCATTAGTAAGTCTAAGACCGACCCGAGTAGAATTCACTAATAGGACTAATCTACAACTTGCTAGTTTACTTGTTTCGGCTGAACTTACTGCATGCTGCTGCTTACTTTTACTGCTATATGTCGTATGCTACTATATGATTTCACTACTGTATGATATTACTTGCTTTCGATTGCATGCTACTTCTATACGATTCATTATTATTGCCATGCTACTTATTGTTATACATGATTTAAACTGTTGGCCTAATATGTGCTTGCTTTATGACTTACTGACATGGAAAATTTATTTTTCCTTGTTCAGATGTCGGATGTTCCACCTGCTATCGTTTTGGGCAGTTTAGACTCGTCAGCCACCCCACCTGCTGCTGCTGCCGACACACCGATCCCGATACGCACCAGTGACCCCGGCGCTTCATCTTCCGGAGCTAGTAGTAGTGCGCCGGCACCAGTGGCTACTATTGACGGACATGTAGACCCTACGGAGATTCCAGCTCCGGCTGCTCCCGGACCCTCGGAGCCACAGCCCCGCATCGGTGGTGTCGTGATTCCCGCGGAGTTCGGGGAAGGGCCATTCCGTAACCATATGCGCATGCCGTGCCGACGCGCTGCTATTGGACGTTTAGTGCCGATTCCGCCAGGCAGACACATAGAGATGTTGGCCGCCTTTGGACTGCCAGTTTAGCCACCCATGCCACCACCACATGATTCGGATGACTCATCATCCGCCGATTCTTCATCAGATGATTCTTCATCAGACTCCAGTGATGATGAGGACCCTGCTGATATACCTATTCAGCCACCCTCCACCCCACCGAAGAAGCGGTATCGCTTCAACGGTACCATCATTTCGGGGATCAATGGAGGACGAGTCTTCACTGACGCATTTGGTCGGCGTCGTAGGGTTACTGCTCGTAAGCGGCTTGTGCCGTACCCTGCCGACCCACAAGTACGTAAGACACCCCGTTACGTACTGACTATTTTTGGAGCCGGAATGTCTGCACCCCGTTTCGTGCGGTCTGCACCACCCGCATCCCCGGCACCACCCGCACCACCCGCACCACCAGCACCACCTGCCCCACCATCTCCCACTGTCGAGGAATTGACGAGGGATGTGGGAATCCTCCGAGCTCGGGTTACTGAGCTCGAGGAGCAGTTGGCTCAGGTTTTAGACATCCTACACCCACCTTCACCGTAGGACCTTTTGTATTAGATTTCATGATGTAATCTAGTTGTAGTTTCATATTTCACTTATGTATTGTACGAATCTATCATGATGTATGAAACTTATTATTAATGAATGGAAACTTTGTGATGTTACTTTTTGCACAAGTGTTCTATTTACGTTACTGTATGGAGTTTTGCGATACTTATATCAACTTGCGTTACTTAATTAACATATGTTGTGCTGTTTACATGTTGGTTGTTGTATACTATATTATTATATATTGAATGCTGGATTTTGACTTGAGTCAAAATGTTTGTATAGAACATCATGGCTAACGGTCGATCCACACCTACTGCTGCTCAAATTGAAGAGATGATCCAAGAACGTGTAGCCGCAGCCATTGCGGAAATGCAACCCCAAGCTCCACCGCCACCGCCACCACCACCGGTTATTCAACCCGTTCGAAATGGGTGTACTTACAAGGAATTCCAGAGCTGTAAACCACATAACTTCAGCGGCACTAAGGGACTGGTTGGTCTCACCAGATGGTTCGAGAAACTTGAATCAGTATTCCGAGTTAGCAACTTTTAGGAGGACAACAAAACCAAATTTGCTTCTTGCACGCTGTCTGACGGCGCGATCACGTGGTGGAACACAATGGCACGGGCACAAGGCATTGATGAGGCGTATGCTACGCCATGGGAAGAATTTAAGTGTGCCATGATTGAGGAGTATTGTCCGAGAATCGAAATCCAAAAGATGGAAATGGAATTCATGCAGTTAAAGGCCGTTGGGAACGACCTTGATGGTTACAACAGGAGATTTTTGGAACTAGCCCTGATGTGTTCGACAATGGTCACCCCAGAATTCAAACGAATGGAAAGGTACTTCTGGGGACTCCCTAAGAGCATTAAGGGAAACGTCACCTCATCCAAGCCACCGAATGTTCCCGAAGCGATGCGCATGGTGCATACTTTAATGAATCAAATAACCATCGATGAACCGGAGAAAACTAAGTCTGAAGCGGGTACTGGTGAGAAGCGCAAATGGGATAACAACAAGGGACGGACCTATGATCAAAACCCGGAAAAACGACATGAGGGTTTCAGAGGAAACAACAACGGTGGAAACCTCAACCCCAACAACAACACCAACTCAAACCCGAACTACAAGGGAACCTTACCACAATGCAAGAGGTGTTACAAACACCACACTGGGTATTGCAATGTTGTCTGCGAGAAGTGCCAACGGTCTGGACATGTTAGAAAAGACTGCAAGGTCACCACTTTGAATGGGAAGCCGAACCCCACAGGGCCAAGGAAGTGTTACGAATGCGGACAGACGAGCCATTTCAGAAATGCGTGTCCAAACAAGCGAAAAGATGGCGGACCACCCCGCGCTAGAGCTTTCAATGTTAATGCAAGGGACGCACACGAAAACCCCGACTTGGTGACAGGTATATTCAAAATCAACAATCTTTTAGCATCTGTCTTATTTGATACTGGTGCGGATAGAAGTTATGTATGTAGACATTTTTGCGATAAGATTAATTGGTCATTAGTCCCGTTAAAAGAGAGTATGCTTGTCGAGGTCGCCAATGGAAAACTTGAAAAGGTTGACCATATTAGTCATGGAGCTATTATCAACATAGCTGGTGCAGATTTCGAAATTGATTTGATACCTATCAAACTAGGAAGTTTTGACGTGATCGTTGGTATGGATTGGTTGAGTAAGATAAGGGCCTATATTATTTGTGGAGACAAAGCTCTTCGTATACCACACGGAGACGGTGAGCCACTGATCATCTACGGAGAGAGATGTACCTCGAAGCTGAACCTCATTAGTTGCGTGAAAGCGCAAAAGATTATGAAGAAGGGACGTCTTGCTGTCCTAGCGTATGTGAAAACAGTAGAAACTGAGGTGAAGAGCGTGAACGACGTTCGAATTGTGAACGAATTTTCCGATATCTTCCCTGAAGAATTGCCTGGATTACCACCGCCGAGAGCCGTAGAGTTTCAGATTGATTTAGTGCCAGGAGCTGCACCTGTAGCTCGTGCACCTTATAGACTCGCACCTTCCAAGATGCAAGAATTATAGAGTCAACTACAAGAACTACTTGACCGTGGATTTATCCAACCAAGTTTCTCGCCTTGGGGCGCACCTGTTCTGTTTGTGAAGAAGAAGGATGGATCCTTCCGTATGTGTATCGACTACCGTGAACTCAACAAATTGACTATCAAGAATCGGTATCCTCTTCCTAGAATTGATGATCTTTTTGATCAACTACAAGGATCGAGTGGTTACTCAAAGATCGATTTACGATCCGGTTATCACCAGTTGAGGGTGAAGGAAAGTGACGTGATGAAAACTGCATTTAGAACCCGTTATGGTCATTATGAGTTTCTCGTGATGCCATTCGGTTTGACAAATGCACCTGCCGTGTTCATAGACCTCATGAATCGTGTCTGCAAGCCGTACTTGGATAAGTTTGTTATCGTCTTCATAGATGATATCCTCATCTACTCTAAGAGCGAAGAAGAGCATGAGCAACATCTCCGATTAGTACTTGAACTCTTGAGACAAGAGCAACTTTACGCCAAATTCTCCAAGTGTGAATTTTGGTTGAAGGAAGTCCTGTTTCTGGGTCATGTTGTGAGCGACCAGGGTATCAAAGTTGATCCCGCCAAGATTGAAGCTATCAGCAAGTGGGAGACCCCTACTACTCCAACTCATATTGGCCAATTCCTAGGTCTCGCCGGTTACTACCGAAGGTTCAGTGAAGGATTTTCTCTGATTGCGCGTCCTTTGACCGCGCTGACTCACAAGGGCAAGAAGTTCATTTGGGAACCCGCACACAAATCAGCATTTCAAACTTTGAAGAAGAAGTTAACCACCGCACCTATCCTATCACTTCCTGAGGGGAGTGACCACTTTGTTGTTTATTGTGATGCATCGAAAAGTGGTTTTGGTTGCGTGTTGATGCAACGATCAAAGGTTATTGCCTATGCCTCCCGACAACTGAAGATTCACGAACGGAACTACACTACGCATGATCTTGAACTTGGAGCCGTTGTCTTTGCACTCAAATTGTGGAGACACTATTTGTATGGAACTAAGAGCACTATCTTCACCGATCACAAGAGTCTCCAGCACATCTTCGATCAGAAGCAACTGAATATGAGACAGCGTCGATGGATCGAGATGCTCAACGACTACGATTGTGAACTCTGTTATCACCCTGGCAAGGCCAATGTTGTAGCTGACGCTTTAAGCCGAAAAGAGAGGACGGCACCTCTTCGTGTTAGGGCTCTGAACATCACCATCCATTCGAACCTCAACAGCCAGATCAGAGTAGCCCAAGATGAGGCTCTCAAGGAGGAGAATATATCTCACGAACATTTGAACATACTTGTCTCTCGATTCGAGGTTAGGGAGTCTGGACTCCGATGTTATGCCGGAAGAATTTGGGTACCTCTTTATGGAGATCTACGGAACCTTATACTTGATGAAGCATACAAATCGAGATATTCGATTCATCCTGGAGCGGGCAAAATGTACCACGACCTTAAAGAACAGTATTGGTGGCCGAATCTTAAGAAGGACGTTGCGACTTATGTTGGTAAGTGTTTGACTTGCTTGAAGGTTAAAGCCGAGCATCAGAGACCTTCTGGTTTACTTCAATAACCGGAAATCCCACAATGGAAGTGGGAAAGGATAACTATGGATTTTATCACCAAGCTACCAAAGACGGTGGGCGGATACGATACCATCTGGGTTATCGTTGACCGTCTTACCAAATCTGCACACTTTCTAGCGATGAAGGAAATGGATACAATGGAAAGACTTGCTCATCTATACATCAAGGAGGTTGTATCTCGTCATGGTGTACCTTTATCGATCATCTCAGATCGCGATCCCCGTTTTGCTTCTAGATTTTGGCGTTTTTTGCAAGAAGCCATGGGAACTCGTCTTGACATGAGTACTGCTTATCACTCTCAGACTGACGGACAAAGTGAACGAGCGATTCAGACCTTGGAGGACATGTTGCGTGCATGTGTCATTGATTTCAGAAAGGCCTGGGAAAGGCATTTGCCACTCGCCGAATTTTCTTACAACAACAGTTATCACTCGAGCATAAATGTCGCACCTTTTGAAGTGTTGTATGGCCGCAAGTGCCGATCTCCTATTTGTTGGGCCGAAGTAGGCGAAAAGCAAATCACCGGACCCGAGGTAGTCCACGAAACGACGGAGAAGATTGCTCAGATTCAAGCTAGACTTAAGACTGCCCGTGATTGTCAAAAGAGTTATGCCGATCTTAAACGTAAGGACTTTGAATTCAACGTGGGCGACCATGTAATGTTAAAGGTTGCACCTTGGAAAGGTGTGATCTGTTTTGGAAAACGTTGAAAGTTGAACCCGCGATACATTGGTCCTTTTGAAATCTTGGAACGTGTTGGACCCGTTGCTTACCGTTTAGATCTACCAGCACAATTGAGCTCAGTTCATCCTACCTTCCACGTGTCAAACCTGAAGAAGTGTCTTGCTGCACCTGAACTTATCATACCACTGGAAGAACTTACAATTGATGACAAACTCCACTTTGTGAAAGAGCCTGTTGAGATTATGGATCGTGAGATCAAAACTTTGAAACACAACAAGATTCCGATCGTCTGAGTACGATGGAATGCCAAACGAGGACCTGAGTTTACTTGGGATCGAGAGGATCAAATGATGCGGAAGTATCATCACCTTTTCCCGACTCCTCCATCTACCTCAGCCTAAAATTTCGGGACGAAATTTTCTTTAACAGGTGGGTAATGTAACGACCCTGGATTTTTCCAATGTTTATTTATTAATAATTATTATTAGTAATACGTGTGATTAAACAAATGTATGTTATTACATTTACATGTTGCCATGATTAACCGTACTTGACTTTAATTGCCCGAAACGTCTTTGTGACACCCGAAACTTACACGAATAATATTTTCAGATATTATTTACATTCATGATTGATTTTATTAATCATTTTAATTAACTATGGTGATTAGTTAGTTACTTGGGCTTTTAATTGGATTAAATTGTTAATACTTGAACTTGGGCTTGTTTAATGATAATGGCCTCATGAATATGAACTTATAAGCCCACCCTACTTCTTAGTTGGATTAGTTATCCCATGTCCTACACTTGTAAGTATCAATTAGATGGAAACTAGTTAGTTTTATACACTTGGAATCTAGTTAACCCATAATCCCCATGCAAACACATCTTATATCCACATTTTATGACTTTTACATGCTAGTAACCATTAAACTCTTCCCTTCCCCCCTTTGGAGCTGCAGGCCGTGGCCTTAGTAGGCCTTGGAGGGAGTTTTGTGGTTCATTTTTGTATTACTTCTTCACTTGTATCCTCTCACAAAAACACACACTTAATTCCTCTCAACTTTCCTCTCATTTTTCTCTCTAAATTGTAAGTAGCAAGAACTTATTCTTCTTCCTTTTCTTTGGCCAAAACCGTGGCCTAACACCACTCTCTCATCATCATCATTATTTGTTTTAATCACTTGATCTTGGTTGTTGTTTAGTTACATGTATTTGTTAGTTAATTACTTACTAATTTCAAGAATCAAACTTACTAGTTTCATTCTTCTTTTATCTTGTAATTACAAGAACACCCAAGAACATAAACTTACTAGTTTATGATTCAACCTTACTTGTTTTAAAAGATTTAGAGTTCATGTGTTGCAAATCATACTTGTAAGTCATGTTAGTAAACTTTAAAGTTTACTCTCTTAAAGATCAAACTTTGGTTTGAATCTTTAAAGTATGAACAACAATGAACTAGTTACTTACTTAGTTAGTTTATTACTTCATTTCTTGTACATTTAAATTCATGATTGTTGTTAAATGGTCAAGTATTACAAGTTAGTCTTGATCTCATATCTCTTGGAACTAAAAGTTAACTTAAAAGTTCAAGAACATGTAAGTAAGTTTTCTTTAAATATAACTTTGTATACTTATGCTTGATCTAGACTTTTGAGTCTTGGATCTTCAAGATCAAACTAAGAACTATGTTCTACAACTTAAGATCTTGATTTCATAAGTTCACTTTCAAGTTTGTAACTTATTATTAGTTTTAAAGTTCATGTATGTGTTAGATCTAAGACTTTGATGTAACTTTGGTTCATCAAAACACTTGCAACACTTAAGTGAGTTGTGCTTCATGTCTTAGACTTACACAAGTGTTATGATGGTCAAAACTTGGTAAAGATGATGTAAACACATCATTGAGTTGTACACTTGAAGCTATAGGCATCAAGGATGAGAACCATGATGAACATCAAGCACCAAACCCACCCGAACCCACTATTTTTCTGTTTCCTGTCCTCTGCTTACTGTTTTGCTGTTTCTGTAACAAACCAGTACACCTGGGCTACTGTAACCTTTATTTTCAGTTAGCTCAGTTCGTGTAGATAACTTTTCATATAGGACTCGTCTTAATCCGAGTTACGGTTTAGGATTTATGGCCCTCCGATCGTCACTATGTCCTTTAACGTTGTGCAGAAATTTCTGACCTACTCGCACTTAGACCGTCGCCACGGTCAAACGAAGACGAGTTTGCTTCTGTAAATTTTACCACACTTAAAGGACTCATAGACGGAGCCATGGCCACTTGTCTCACCTTATTTCAGTAGGTATAGAGGCCATGGTGACTGACCGAACTCAGCCTTTGTTTTAAACTACTTTCATAAACGAAACTTACTTTACGCCTTTTGTTTAATGATGAATGATGATGAACTTTAAGACCTTATTTACATACTTTTAAACCTATTCGGACGATTTACTGACTTAGTACTATTTAACTTAGGTTGAGGACCCGTTTGGACAACCTACATTACTTGCTTACTTTCCGAGTCATACTTTACCGCTACTTTATCATTGTGAGTTATAGCATTCCCTTTTTACTTTAACTTATTTTGGGAACTGAGAATACATGCGGATTTTATGTTTTACATACTAGGAACGAGTACTTAAACTTATATATGTGTGGGTTATACAACGGCATAAACATTCCCTTTAGCTCGGTAACGTTTAATCATTGGTTTTTGAACCGTGAACGCGAATCTTAGATATGGATCCATAGGGTTTGACATCCCCACTCGGGCTAGTAGCGCTAGCATTTAACGAGTGTTAAATACTTTGTAGACATACGCATTTGCCAAGTGTACTTTCAGGGGGTATAAACGTTAAGTTAGTTACCAAGTGCCCACGGTTAACATATACTGTATCATACTGTTTTCAAACGCTCTTTGTAGCACTGAAATCTCGTGGCCTACCTTACATACTGTTATACTTAAACTATAGCTCACCAACATTTGTGTTGACGTTTTTAAGCATGTTTTTCTCAGGTGCTTAAGGTTATTTGCTTCCGCTGTCGTGCTAGTCTTGCCGTAGACACCCGCTGCTCTAGTGTTATCACCGCATGAACTGTTTATCTTGCATTCAAACTTTAATACATTTGAAACTATGTGTGTAACGACCTAAGGGTCACATACATTTATTCATGCTTGCTATTCGTAGAAGCATACTGTTGGTGTAAAACATTTGATGTCGGTTATGACGTCACCTTTTTATCGTGAATGCAACTTCTTTTATTATAGCATATAGTACTTAACCTTGTAATGATCCTGTTGTTGATGATTCGTACAAGATGGTTTTGTACGGGGCATCACATTTGGTATCAGAGCATTGGTTGTAGGAAATTAGGTTGCATTAGTGAGTCTAAGACCGACCCGAGTAGGATTAACTAATAGGACTAATCTACAACTTGCTAGTTTACTTGTTTCCGCTGAACTTACTGCATGCTGCTGCTTACTTTTACTGCTATATGTCGTATGCTACTATATGATTTCACTACTGTATGATATTACTTGCTTTCGATTGCATGCTACTTCTGTACGATTCATTATTATTGCCATGCTACTTATTGTTATACGTGATTTAAACTGTTGGCCTAATACGTGCTTACTTTATGACTTACTGACATGGAAAATTTATTTTTCCTTGTTCAGATGTCGGATGTTCCACCTGCTATCGTTTTGGGCAGTTTAGACTCGTCAGCCACCCCACCTGCTACTGCTGCCGACACACCGATCCCTATACGCACCAGTGACCCCGGCGCTTCGTCTTCCGGAGCTAGTAGTAGTGCGCCGGCACCAGTGGCTACTATTGACGGATATGTGGACCCTACGGAGATTCCAGCTCCGGCTGCTCCCGGACCCTCGGAGCCACAGCCCGCATCGGTGGTGTCGTGATTCCCGCGGAGTTCGGGGAAGGGCCATTCTGTAACCATATGCGCATGCCGTGCCGACGCGCTGCTAATGGACGTTTAGTGCCGATTCCGCCAGGCAGACACAGAGAGATGGTGGCCGCCTTTGGACTGCCAGTTCAGCCACCCGTGCCACCACCACATGACTCGGATGACTCATCATCCGCCGATTCTTCATTAGATGATTCTTCATCAGACTCCAGTGATGATGAGGACCCTGCTAATATACCTATTCAGCCACCCTCCACCCCACCGAAGAAGCGGTATCGCTTGGACGGTACCATCATTCCGGGGATCAACGGAGGACGAGCCTTCACTGACGCATTTGGTCGGCGTCGTAGGGTTACTGCTCGTAAGCGGCTTGTGCCGTACCCTGCCGACCCACAAGTACGTAAGACCTTTTGTATTAGATTTCATGATGTAATCTAGTTGTAGTTTCATATTTCACTTATGTATTGTACGAATCTATCATGATGTATGAAACTTATTATTAATGAATGGAAACTTTGTGATGTTACTTTTTGCACAAGTGTTCTATTTACGTTACTGTATGGTGTTTTGCGGTACTTATATCAACTTGCGTTACTTAATTAACATGTGTTGTGCTGTTTACATGTTGGTTGTTGTATACTATATTATTATATATTGAATGCTGGATTTTGACTTGAGTCAAAATGTTTGTATAGAACATCATGGCTAACGGTCGATCCACACCTACTGCTGCTCAAATTGAAGAGATGATCCAAGAACGTGATGAACTAGATCGTGGCCAAACAACGAATTGAAACGCAACAGTGGATAGAAATTAGCCTGCGGCTTGTTATTAATGAAAACAAAGTTTTTAACAAAATAAAAGATACGTACAATGGCTTAACACTGCCTTATTTAAACACACCACAAGATAAGGATAAACTCTAAAATTTAAAAAATTCAAATAAGCTGATCTTTAGCTGCAAGCTTCCTGTTTCTTCTGATTTATTCCACGCCATCTGCAGGCCCAATGAGTGGCCCAAACATCGATTCTCCAAAGTAATCCAACAGCCCAGTTGGTTTGTTATTCCTCCTGTGATAAACTCGATCCCATTTATCTTGTATAGCTCGTGCAGTTCCTTCATCTAATGTTCCTGCATCATCCTCTCCCCCTTCGGAAGGACTCGACCTCGAGTCAAGATCCTGCTCGTCATCACTCAAATATGGGGAGAGGTCCGCCACATTAAAGGTTGCTGACACATTATAATGACCCGGCAATGCAATCTTGTAAGCGTTGTCGTTAATCCTCTTGAGTACACGAAAAGGACCATCTGCCCTTGGTTGTAGCTTGCCAAAACGACCACCCGGAAACCTTTCTTTCCTCAAATGAATCCATACGAGATCGCCTTCCTTAAACACAACCCATTTTCGATGTTTATCTGCTTGGTACTTGTATACTGCATTTTGTTTAGTAATACGAGCCTTCACCTGCTGATGTAAAGATTGCATCTGATGTGCCACTTCTAACCCATCTTGTGACACCTCCTGTGACTCACATTTCGGCAATAAATCGAGGGGAGTGACAGGTTTTCGGCCATACACTATCTCGAAGGGAGTGTAACCTGTAGTGCGATTAACTGATGAGTTGAAAGCAAACTCAGCTTGAGACAAAATCAGATCCCATTGTTTGGGATGCTCACCAACAAGGCTACGTAACAGATTGCCCAAACTCCGGTTAACAACCTCTGTCTGACCATCCGTTTGCGGGTGGTGAGAACTACTAAACTGAAGTTTTGACCCCACTCGAGCCCACAAGGTACGCCAAAAATGGCTAACGAATTTGACATCTCGATCCGATGTTAAAGTCTTTGGAATTCCATGTAGCTTAACAATTTCAGAAAAGTAGAGACGAGCCACTTGACTTGCATCGAACGTTTTGTTGCACGGTACGAAATGCGCCATTTTCGAAAATCGGTCAACAACTACCATAATCGAATCCTTATTACATTGTATCCGGGGCAATCCAAGGACAAAGTCGAGACTAATATCTTCCCATGGTCCGTTAGGTACCGGTAAGGGAGTATAAAGTCCCGCATTAGTCCCGTGTGTTTTAGCAAGATGACATACTCGACACCGGGCCACAATTCTGTTTACATCGCATTCCATATGTGGCCAATAAAATCGATCCTTGATACCCGCAAGTGTTTTGTTCATTCCAAAGTGGCCTGCTAGCCCACCCGAATGTGCTTCGGTTATGATTGACTCCCGAATTGATCCTCCTGGAATACATAGGCGAGACCCTTTAAACAAGTAACCGTCGTGAATTAAATAGGTTTTAAAAGGACCCTTCAGGCATTGACCCCATATTTTATTAAAGTCTTTGTCTTCTTTATACTGATCACGCCATTGTTCAAACCCCACAACCTGTATTTGCATTGTACCAAGTAACGAATAGCGTCTACTTAACGCATCAGCTACTGTATTCAATACTCCTGCCTTATGCTTGATAACGAATGTATACGATTGAAGCGCCTCAACCCATTTTGCATGGCGCGGGTTAAGCTTATGTTGTCCATGAATATATTTGAGGGACTCATGGTCCGAGTAGAGAACAAATTCTGCAGGAAGCAAGTAATGACGCCATACTTCGAGGGTGCGTACGATCGCGTAAAACTCACGGTCATATGTAGAATACCTTCTACGCACTTCGTTCAGTTTCTCACTATAATAGGCAACGGGTCATTTGTTTTGGCTAAGAACACCCCCGATTCCGACCCCCGAAGCATCACATTCAACCTGAAAAACGTCATTAAAATTCGGTAGTGCAAGAATAGGGGCTTGAGTTACCTTTTTCTTCAATTCATTAAAGGCTGATGTGGCTTCATTAGTCCAGTTAAATCGGCTGCCTTTCATACAGTCGGTGATCGGGGCTATGACCGTGCTGAAGTTAGGAATAAACATGCGATAAAATGAAGCTAACCCGTGAAAGCTCCTGATCTCATGAATAGTCGATGGTAGTGGCCAGTTGGTAATGGCTTCTACTTTTGCCTCATCCATTCGAATACCATTGCCTGATATGACGTACCCCAAAAATTTAACCTCTCGAGCTAGAAACTGACATTTTTTCCCATTAGCATAAAGCTTCTGTACTCGTAAAGTAGTAAATACCTCACGCAAATGCTGGAGGTGTTGATCCTCATCTCGGCTATAGACTAAAATGTCATCGAAATACACGACTACAAAACGACCAATGAAGGGTTTAAATACCTGATTCATTAGCCTCATGAACGTGCTAGGAGCGTTAGAGAGACCGAACGGCATCACCATCCACTCGTACAATCCGTCTCGTGTTTTGAATGCGGTCTTCCATTCGTCTCCTGGTCTCATTCTTATTTGATGGTACCCACTTCGTAAATCAATCTTTGAAAACACCATAGCACCACTCAATTGATCCATAAGATCATCGAACCTCGGGATAGGGAATCGATATTTTATGGTGATTTTATTAACTGCCCGACTGTCAATGCACATCCGAAACGAACCGTCGTGTTTAGGTACGAGAAGTGCGGGTACTGCACATGGACTCATGCTCTCCCTGATCAAACCTTTGTTTAACAACTCAGTAACTTGACGTTGGAGCTCCTCGAATTCCTTGGGATTAAGTCTGTACGCAGGTTTATTCGGTATGAAGGACCCCGGTACGAAATCAATGCAATGTTGTATTTCCCTCATGAGCGGTAAACCTGCGGGAATATCTTCTGGGAACACATCGCCAAACTCAGTCAGTAGCGGTTGAATCACTGTTGGGACTTCTGTTACCTCGGCATTGACTTCTTCCACCACAAGAGCAAATATGAATGGCTTCATCTTAGCTTCATCTTCAAATGCGGCTTTATTAAGAATAAATGTGGATTCTGTACCAGTACGTGAATCCAGGGGCGCTAGTGTGATGCTAATACCGTCTTTTACAAAACTATACGTGTTTCGGAACCCGTCATGCTTCGTTTTCCTATCATATTGCCACGGTCTTCCTAAAAGGAGATGACACGCGTCCATTGGAATCACTTCGCACCACACCTCATCCTTATAAGTTTTCCCGATGGAGAATTGAACCAAGCATCGTTTCGTGACCTTGATATGATTGCCCCTCTTTAGCCATGTTAATTGGTACGGTTCTGGGTGATCCTCCGGTGTCAAAGATAACTTTTCAACCATTTCCGTAGACACTACGTTCTCACAACTTCCACCGTCAATAATCATTGTGCACACCTTACCCTTGGACGTGACTTTTGTACGAAAAATGTTATTTCGCAACCACATGTTATCATCTGCCGCGACTGGGGCTGTTTTTAATGCTCGACGAACCACCAGTGCCTCCCCCTGATCAGGGTAAAGTACTTCTGCGCTATCATACTGTGGGTTCTCCTGCTCGTCTTCGGTATCATAGATCGGCTCATTAAAATCGTCACAATAGTTGGCCGGTCTGCGATCTGGACAGTCCCGCGAATAATGACCAAAATTTTGACAATTGAAACATTTGGGAACACGATTATTGGACCCGGAACCTGCTGGAGTTGCCTTCGGTTCAGCCTTAGTTTTGTCTGGAGTTGCAGTTCCCGTCTTGGGCACTGACGAGTTATTGCTCCTTATGTATGGCAATTTTCCTTTCCCTTTTTGTTGTTTTTCCACCTTTCGAGCTAACTGACATACATCATTATAGGACCAGTAGGGTTGCAAACTTACTACATCGCCAATATTGGAATTTAACGAACCCAAAAACCGGGCTACGATTTGCTCTTCTTCTTCCTGTACATCACAACGAAGGCGGACACGATCAAATTCTTGAATGAATTCGTCAACACTCATGTTTCTTTGGCGCAA
This sequence comes from Rutidosis leptorrhynchoides, assembly GCF_046630445.1. Taxonomy (NCBI): domain Eukaryota; kingdom Viridiplantae; phylum Streptophyta; class Magnoliopsida; order Asterales; family Asteraceae; genus Rutidosis; species Rutidosis leptorrhynchoides. Next base: position 23,820,972 of record NC_092334.1, on the reverse strand, counting down.
ATTATGGTACTCCATATACGCCTCTTGTTTGAAATTTGTTGGAAGAAACTTAGAGCGTAATAGTTTCTTCATTTTATCCCATGTTGCTACTTTGGATTTTCGGGCATACGCCCTATGTTTACAAACATTTTCCCACCACAAAGAAGCATGCTTGCGCAATTTAATGGCAACAAGCTTCACCTTGAGGTGTTCGGGGATATCTTTGATGTCGAACACGCGTTCAACGGTGCTCAACCAGTCTAGGAAATCATCCGGGTGCATAGTTCCCGTGAATTCCGGGATCTCTACCTTCATCCCTAAACTGCGTAAAGGGTCATCATAACCCCGTTGCGGTTCCCTCGGGTGTTGATTAGCGAACGGGTTATCCTCTTCCCACTCGTCATGGGTTTGCTCAGAATACCGATCATCATACTCCCGTTGGTTATTTAACTCCAGCTCTGCGATTCGTTTTCGTAGCCTTTCGATTTCAACATACGGATCAGGGTCACTGATTCTAACGGATAGGTAAGCACCACGACGAGCGTGTTGTTCGGCCATCCTGGACTCCTGATACCACTTGATGAACTAGATCGTGGCCAAACAACGAATTGAAATGGAACAGTGGATAGAAATTAGCCTGCGGCTTGTTATTAATGAAAACAAAGTTTTTAACAAAATAAAAGATACGTACAATGGCTTAACACTGCCTTATTTAAACACACCACAAGATAAGGATAAACTCTAAAATTTAAAAAATTCAAATAAGCTGATCTTTAGCTGCAAGCTTCCTGTTTCTTCTGATTTATTCCACGCCATCTGCAGGCCCAATGAGTGGCCCAAACATCGATTCTCCAAAGTAATCCAACAGCCCAGTTGGTTTGTTATTCCTCCTGTGATAAACTCGATCCCATTTATCTTGTATAGCTCGTGCAGTTCCTTCATCTAATGTTCCTGCATCAGAACGTGTAGCCGCAGCCATTGCGGAAATGCAACCCCAAGCTCCACCGACACCGCCACCGGTTATTCAACCCGTTCGAAATGGGTGTACTTACAAGGAATTCCAGAGCTGTAAACCACATAACTTCAGCTGCACTGACGGACCGGTTGGTCTCACCAGATGGTTCGAGAAACTTGAATCAGTATTCCGAGTTAGCAACTGTTCGGAGGACAACAAAACCAAATTTTCTTCTTGCACGCTGTCTGACGGCGCACTCACGTGGTGGAACACAATGGCACAGGCACAAGGCATTGATGAGGCGTATGCTACGCCATGGGAAGAATTTAAGTGTGCCATGATTGAGGAGTATTGTCCGAGAACCGAAATCCAAAAGATGGAAATGGAATTCATGCAGTTAAAGGCCGTTGGGAACTACCTTGATGGTTACAACAGGAGATTTTTGGAACTAGCCCTAATGTGTCCGACAATGGTCAGCCCGGAATTCAAACGAATGGAAATGTACTTACATTTTATATTACATTTTCTGTAGCTGCTCCTCTTCTTTGATCTTATCATCCTCACTTTTTCATCCTCCTTTGATTCATCACCATCTCGTGTCATCTTCTTAAACATCACAAATGACGATTTAGTAAACTCGGTCGGGATGTCAATCACCCGTTTCCCACTTGCACCTGTATCTTTACCAGTAGCCCTGATAAGGTCCAACACAACGGTCTTGAAATTCTTAAGATGCTTATCAATGGGGTCAAGAGCTATGTAAATTAGAATCTCCCAGCATTTTAGAAACTGTTTCTTGTTGATTTTAAGAGTTTTTCTCACTTGTTCAATGATATCGGATGGCGGGCGAAATTGAGCAATGGTGGTTCCTTTAGCCAAGTTTTCTTCCATTAAACGACTGAGTTGATTTCAATGCAAGTAGACGCGAAATGTCAATACAAGCCCTTACGTGTTGCAATGAGTCCGGTGGCTCTTCAATTGTGAAGTCATACACTTTGTCTAATGTAACTACTATCATATTTGAGAGTGCGTCAAGAAGATAGCCTCCGTAACCCTTGCGTTGGTATGGAGGAAATACCAATATCTGTCACTCACAAGTCCAAATAACATTTAAATAAGTGGGATTTTACAGAAGAAATATCCAAAAAAATAATTGACCCCTATGCTAATCTAAACCCCCATTTTGACCTGTTTCTCATACCACCCATCTTGCAACCTAACCAGAAACTATGATTGCTTACCCATATAGACCAGCAACCCGCCAATATTGCCTCCTTTAAGAAACCGAAAAGCAAAATTGTGTATGGTTAACGAAATGTGTTCTTAAAATTGTCTAAAGGGTATATACCTGACTAAGTCTCATCATATGGTTCTCAGGGTAGTAAAAGAACCGATAAAGAGCTGCAAAACCAAGCAGTTTTACTGGATTATCCTGATGCTGATCGCTTTTCTTCTCAACTAAAAGATAGATCTCCCAGTTAGAATCAATGACATAAATGGGATTGCTACCCGATACAGAGATGCAACCAACTTAGACTGAATTAAGCTTTAAATAATCAAGAAAGTTTGCAACGTCATATGATGTATTCAGTAGGTGAGAATAGCTTGATATTACCATCAATGAGAAGAAGGAGGGGGTACCAATCTACAGTACAATAGATGCATATATATGTCCTCAACACGAACAACCTGTTGAATAAAAAAGGTATAAGCGCGCGCCCCCACACACACACACACTTCCAGTGGAAAAATGACCATGTTTATTAAATTTAATAATGCAAAACAAGAAAAACAAGTTGACATAAAGCGTCAGAATTCAATCCAAAAAGACCACCCTTTTTCTGAAGTTTAAGATTGCAAAAATATAATCAGTGGGTGTGAAACATACTTCCAGCTCAAAACAGTCCGCATTCAAATTCTTGCTAGCCCCTGGTGGGATATTGTGATGAAGTATTTTTCCACTTGAACCATAGATCTGTGATAATAAACAAGTATTAAGAAAACAAAAAAAAAATAAGACAAATAACAGAAAGTTTAACGAGGAATTCATACTTGACATAATGACGCTAAGTGGAAAATGTTTAGATGAATCCATCTTTTGTCTCAACAAGATTGTGTCCAAATATGATCTGCCAGACAGAAAAAAAAATACGTAGTAATCAACATTGAACTATTGCTTACAAAAGAGTATCAAGTACGAGGAAAATGGGTGGGTTACTAAAAAGTCTCATCAGGTTGACTAGAAATACTTTTGAACGGAATTTCAAATGTATAACAACAACAATACCCATTCCCACGAAAGTAGGGTATGGGAGAGGTGGGTGTAGACAATCTTTCCCCATACCCTATATAAGAAGGAAGTCACTATTCCACCCGCGGGTATAGAACCCGCGACTAGATAAGGTTGTCCCTCCCTCTACTCTAGAGCAAAGAGATTGCTTCCTGAAGGACCTCCGGCCAGAAATGCTCATAAAAATGAAAAAGAGAGGGCAAATGATACATACCTGTAAGAGTTATGTGCGCCTAGAAAGATGCAACCATACACAGTAACCATAAAAGAGGACACATATAGCATTAATGCACAGCAGTAGGGCATATAACATGGATAATATAGTGCACATAGCCATTTAATTTCAAGTAGACATACAAACAGACGAAATACATACATTATATATATAGCTCCACCATACATAAGAATGTATAAATACTCATGCATAAACATATATACATATAGATACATTCATAGATATATATACCTAGATACAATACAAGGGAGACAAACATACATACACCTAGAATACGTGCACTTAGATACATAGATACGTATATAGATACAAACATATACATCAGTACATATATATAACCTAAATACATATACATAGATACGGAGGCATATATACCATGTAGAGGGATATATATAGTGTAGCTATAGAATATCTAGTTATAGTTATATATGTAGTTGTAAAATAAGTGTATCCCAACACATTGAAAAAAAAAACGCTCTTACACCTATATTCGAGTTCTAATATGCCTAAAAAAATCTTACTCAATTATTCTAATTCTACGCCTCCACAGGCTTCTATCAGAAGTCAAGTCCTCCGTCAATAGAAACTCTTTCATCTCAAACTTCAATCTATCCTCCAACCTACGTCTATATCTACCCCTTCTCCTTATGCCTCCACGACGAGGGTCGCGACTCTCTTAACCGGGGCTAAAAGTGGGCGCCTCATAACATGCCCAAACCATCTAAGTCGTCATTCCCTCAGTTAGTTGATGATGTTCCCAACTTCCAATTTCTCCTTAAAAACTCCATTTGGTATCATATGTAGCATGGTCTTACCACAAGTCCACCTAAGCATCCTCATTTCTGCCACCTCCATCCTCCTCTCTTGAGCCTTCGTCATTGGCCAACACTCCGATCCGTACAACATGGCTGGTCTGATTGCCACCTTGAAGAATTTCCCTTTCAGTTTAAGGGGACCTTTTTGTCGTACAACACCCCTTTCGCAGCCCTCCACTTCAACCATCCTACTCGTATACGATGCGTCACGTCCTCATCTATCCTTCCCGAATTTTGAAGCATCGAGCCTAAATATCTAAAGGACTCTTGCGGAGGTAAAATCTGATTCCCAATTCGGATATCCACTATATCGTCGTGTTCCTCTTCGCTCATCTTGAAATCGCATCTAAAGTACTCCAAGTTAATTCTGATCATCCGTAGGCCATTTGATTCTAAGGCGATCTCCATTGCTCAAGCCTTCCGTTAAGCTCATCCTGGAAATCCGAAACTAATACAATATCGTCGGCGAAAATTAGGCACCATGGGATGTTGTCTTGTATTATATGAGTCAGCTCGTCTAGAATCAAAGCGAAAAGATAAGGGCTAAGGGTAGATCCCTGATGTAAACCTCTACAGGGAAAAACTCTGTGTTTCCTACCATCGTACATACACGAGTCTTAGCCCCCTCGTACATATCTCTAATAGATCTTATATATCTACTTGGGACACCCCTAACATTAAGAGTTCCAAATCAACTCACGCGGGACACAGTCATAAGCTTTTTTCAAGTCTAAGAACGCCATGTGTAGGTTCTTTTATTTTTCCCTATACTTCTCCATAAGGCTTCAAACTATGTGAATTGCTTCCATCGACGAGCGTCCTGGCATGAAACCGAATTGGTTCTTTGTAACCTTTGTCTCACGTCGGAGCCTCATCTCCATCACTCTCTCTCAAAGCTACTCTCTCTCAAAGCTTCATAGTATGACTAAGTAACTTTATGCCTCTATAGTTGCTACATATTTGCGCATCTCCCTTATTCTTGTAAATGGGAATAACCTCACTGAGTCTCCATTCCATAGGCATCTTTGCGCTTCTAAATGTCGTGTTAAAAAGGTTTGTCAACCATCTAACCCCATCGCCTCCTAGGCACTTCCACGCCTCAATCAGAATTTGGTCCGGTCCTACTGCTTTGTTTCTCCCATCTTTCGTAGGGCCAATCTAACTTCCTCCTGGTTAATCCACGTGCAAAAACAATTGTTTTGAAACTCACGAACCACGTGGGGTTCACCGTTCCGCTCTGGTCCTCCCCCACCGGAAAGGGATGCAAAATACTCTTCCCATCTTTTCCTAATAAGGTCTTTTCTCACTATACTTTGACCCGCTACATCCTTGATTGGAAGAAAGATGAAGAACCCAAAATGACGATGAATTACATATAGTAAAGAAGGCACATAAATGAGTAAAGTAAAAACAACATCAAACGATTGTAACAATGATTCTTAATTAATCAACTCTCTCACTCATTTGAATTTTGAATTTAAATTCTTGGTTATGGATATGTCCATAGAAAATGTGTGAATAGTAGTGAAGTGATAAATCATGCCGAGCTGTAAGTTTTCAAGAATACCAGCTTTATTGTAACTTTCTTGTTTTAATTTGATTTGGAAAAACCAAAAACATCAAAAGCGTCAAATAAGACTCGATTAAAATACATACCTAAAACTTTCATTGATATAGAACCTCACAAAAGGTAATTAAACAAACACATAGTAACATGGAATAGATCAAATGGTCCAAGTTTGTTAATGTTTTCAAGATGAAAACCACATAAATCCGTACTACAATAGTAATCTATCAATCAAAGACCTAAATATTTAAAATTAACACACATATAGTAATATGGTGACTTACCAGTATACCTTATGCTGAAACATCAATTAAAAAAAAAAAATCTGAATGTTCCCATGATCATCATTCTCGTTTTCCTGAGATATACCACATATACAAAAGCAAATAGTAAAATTTAAAAAAAAAAAAAACAGATGAGAGTAAATTATATTGCAACTGTTACAAAAAGTGTAAAATATGTAAATTTTTTTGGCACAATTATCCCACTTAAAAACCATAACACAATTAAATATATATGATTACAAAATCAATCCTTAAAAATCTATGATCTTCAACGGATTGGTAGATATATACTCCTATGATTACTAAGTTAGAAGCAGACAAATTTACCTTATTTTAACACATCCAGCTACCTGTTGTAAGAAACAAATATAATGTAAACCAAAGAAACTAAAGTATCAAGAAACTATTATTAGAGTTTGTGAGTTACCCCTGTGACAACAGCTCAGCAAGACAAGTGCAGTCGACTTGCTAAGCCCACTGATCATATACATAGCATTGTATATGTATATTTTGTTTGCTACAGGCCAAGAGCGGAATTGCGCGGACTTTAAAGCCAAGATATGCAATTTTCGCTGAAAGTAAAGTGCAACAGTTATGTTTCCGCGTTAATAAAGAGACTGCGGTTAAATCCGCTGAGTTTCCGCGGGCGGTTAGGTAATTCGCAGACCGCGGATATCTCGAATACTATAAATAAGGAGCTTGGCCTCTCATTTATGGGTTGTTGATTCTCTGCCATTTTTGCCCAAGCCTTTGTAATTTCCACTTGTGATTTTGCCCAAGGGATTTTTACACCGCGCAAAGGTGAATTATGCTAATTAACAATCAAGACCGGGTCGGGGTGGTTGATCACTTGATAGTTAAAGTGAAAGACGATCATCGGGGCCCAAAATAATCATCAAACATTCCATCCTTCATTATAATCTTATTGCACTCAATCCGTAATTAAGTAACATCGCTAATTAAGGATTGATCACCACGTATAGCAATAAAAGGTTTTGTGTAGCACAATTCCCTATCTTGAACATTTCATCAAACATCTTGTCGTCATAAAGCAATTTTCCATCTTCTCACATAATTGAAAGTGTTAAACTCACTTATATTCTGTATATACCAATTCTGATTTCAACGGTCATCAGTAATCAAGATAAGAGATTCATTAATAATCCTAGGTAAAGAATCCATAAAGAGAAAAAATTGAGAAATCCTCAACCAAATCTTCGCAATTTACTTGAAGTCAGTTAATTCAACCAAAAATGGTTAATCAAACTCACTCTATCTAAACTGAAGAAACTGAGTTAGTTCAACCAAAAGTGTTTAACTGTAGAAATTCGTATGCTATAAAAATACAAAAAATCAATTGGTGAAAAATTGAAGAACCTTAACACAAACATTGAAATCCAAACACAACAAACAAATTTTAACAAAGAACGAAAATTTTAACACAAAACATGAAATATATGTACTTGTTAAACAAAAATTCAAAGTAATATATAAGCAAATCATTCAAACGGAAAAAGAGAAACCCTAATGTTTATAAAAGATCAAATACTTACCCTAAATCATCATTGCACCCGGGTTGCAACTGAAAAGCACACGAAATCAAAAAAAAAAATACGGAGTCAAGATGAAGATGAAATTTAAAAAGGGAAGAATGAATAGAGCTGCTCAATTTTTGGGATAGTGATGCAGTTTAAAGATAAGCCAGTGGGAGAAAAAATAAGCGATTTTATGAAAGATTGGAAGAAATCTCGATTGTATGAAGAAAAGTTACAAATGGCTATGAAGATTTTCGATTTTGGTTAACCTGATTGTTGGATTTCTTGAGATTTTGTTTTTAGGGTGTTTAGGGCACGAGTTGTCACTATGGACACTGAAATTGATTGACTAACATGGGTGAGGGTGCTAAGGCCACATGCAATGGGCCGTGAAAGAGGCCTGCCACCGCCGCCACCTGGCTCACCGCCACCACCACAGTTCCGCCACCACCTCCGCCACCCATATCCCTCACCCTTCTAACGGGTGGATTTGTGGGGCCCATCTGATTTATTTATTTTTTCTTTTTTTTCTCCTCCAACAGATACATGTTTTTTTTTTTTCCAACGGCTACATGTTTCTTTTTTTTTTCTTTGTTTTTTCTCCTCCAACGGCTACATGTTTCTTTTTTTTTTAAACCAATAATACACTACATTTTTCTCTATATATACATACACTCTCATTCCATTATTCACCCAACACTACTATCAATTCATATTTCACAAACACAAAAAAAAAAAAAAAAAAAATCAAATGGAAGTGGAAGATTTATTAAATTCTCAGAGTGAAAGCGAGGAGAACGTGACGTACTTGGCCTTGAAGAGGATTATCTCCGACATCAAGAAAACATGCCGCAACGTACTTGGCAGGAAAGAGTTGAGCTCCAAGATCGGGTGGATCGAGAGATGCGAGATCGAAGAGCGCATCATAACCTTCGCAACAATTTGATCGAACACATTTGGTCACTCCCGGATGATTATATTGTTCGAAACAATTAGCGTTATTTATTGTATTTTTTTTATTTATGTATTGTCTTTTATTTATTTAATTATGTAATGTTTTAAATTTTTAATAATATAATGTTTTAATTTTATTTAATAAAATGTTATTTGTATTTATTTATTGTATTTAAGTAATAATTTAAAATTGGTTAAAGTTGAAAATGGAGTGTATGATTGTGAGTGTTTAGTGAAGGGAATGTGTAAGGAATGTTAAAGGGTTTGTGCTGATGTGGCGCTGATGTGGAGGAGAGAAGTTCAGTGAAAGAGGAGTATGATTGCATGTGGCCTAACACTATCTCCATTTCACTGTCTATTTTAATATTTTATAATCTATTTTTATTTTTTAACATTAATTATTTTTCATTAATTTTGGAAAAGTTATTTTTTTCATAAATAAAAAAACATTAAATTAAAAAACTTGAATAATAGATTTGTCCAGCTTTTTTATATTCTTTTTTTGCCCAAAATAAAATGTTTAGCCCAAAGATAATATAAAATAGGCCTATTTAACAAAACCTAATAAATTACTCCGTACTTTTTCTTCTTCATCCTCTCGCTAGCAACAATAGCAACTCAACTTCTTCCTTCAAATCAAAAAAAAAACCTCATAAATAATAAAACAGCAAAAAAAAGGAAAACAAAAAAAAAAGGAAACGGGAAGAAAACAGCGTCGGTTACGTGACACTGAAAATGGACGGGAGGACCGACGGTGGTACGGTGTCGGAGGACGGCGGTTCGGCGTCGATTTTCGACCGACGGTGAGGAGGGAAGGCGCGGACACCCTGTGCTCTTAGAGATTTTGGTTAACCTGATTATTATACTTCGTATTCAGAATACTCTGTATTTTTATTTAATTATTTAATTAAAATAAATAAAATTAATTTAGTGAATGATGTCATATAGTATTATTCAGGAAGTGCCAGCTGTCCATTTTTATTTTTTAAGGTATGGTAATAATTATTTAATGATGTCATTAAGTTAGCAATTTAAAAACATTGAAAGATACGCTCTAGAATAATAAAGATTCTTAGTATCAAACGCTATAATTAGCTGAATGTAATAAAAAAATATACCGAAATATATTTTGATGCAGTCATTCAGTTTAGATGGAAAACAAGAAAATGATGATTCAACTAGTCGCCTTTTAGGATCGGAAATGGTGGTGTCAGATAATTGATGCTTCGTTCCCATTTTTTGTGAAATTAGGGTTTCTATGAGAAGCGGGAAACGTTTTAGAAATGCGGGAAACGTTTTGAAAATGCGGCGTTGCCACAATATGTTCAATGAGCATTATGCCTATTTGTGCGGCTGTTAACGTAAAAACCGCAGGGCAGGACCTTGTTGATGATGCAGATACTATCGAGATAATTAATCCCGCATATCTAGAGCAGAAAATCAAAGTAGGACGCAATGTTAGTGCGGATATTAGGAAACAAATCGTGCAATTACTTGTCCAATACATGGATGTTTTTGCTTGGTGCGAAAACGATATGACTGGTGTTCCGCGTCATATTGCGGAACACAGGCTCAATGTAAATCCAGCTCTAAAGCCTGTAGTGCAAAAGCGAAGGGGCATGGCCCCAGATCGTGTAAAATGGCTATGCGAAGAAGTAACAAATTTGGTAAGAGCTGGAATTCTGCGCGAAGTTCAATATCAATCATGGATTGCAAATCCAGTGTTGGTGAAAAAACCTGATGGTTCCTGGAGAATGTGTATTGATTACAAAGATTTGAATAAAGCGTGCCCCAAGGATAACTATCCGCTTCCAGAAATTGATTTAAAAGTGGAATCTTTACATGCTTTTCCATATAAATGTTTTCTGGACGCGGCAAGAGGATATCATCAGATTCCTATGGCGCAAGAAGACGCAGATAAAACCGCATTTCATACGGGCAAAGGCATATATTGCTATATAATGATGCCTTTCGGTTTAATCAATGCGAGTGCGACATATCAAAGGTTGATTGATACCGCGTTTGATAAACAAATAGGGCGTAATCTTGAAGCTTATGTAGATGATTTAGTCATCAAAAGCACAACGCAAGAGCGAATCATTGAAGATATGCGCGAAACATTTGACAAACTGCGAAAAATAAACATGAAGCTTAATCCGCTAAAATGTAGCTTTGGCGAAACTGAAGGAAAATTTTTGGGATATCTTGTTACAGAACAAGGTATTCAAGCTAATCCGAAAAAGATCGCGGCTATAGAAAATATGACCGCGCCAAAAACGGTCAAAGAAGTGCAAAGTTTGACGGGAAAACTAGCCGCATTAACGCGTTTCTTGTGTAAAGCTGCCGAAAGGCAGTTGCCATTTTTCAAAACTCTAAAAGGGTGCTTGAAGCAAAAGAATTTTGTTGGTCCAGTGAAGTAGAAATCGCGTTTCAAGAGATGAAAAAGTTGTTGAAAACTTTGCCTACACTAACAGCGACAGTTCAGAGCGAAATTCTTTATCTTTATATCTCAGTGGCAAACGAAGCTTTCGGTTCAGTATTGATCGCGGAAAGGAACAAAATACAAAAGCCGGTGTATTTTGTTAGTAAAGCTCTTACGGGAAGTGAAATAAACTATGCGCCGATTGAAAAGTTTGTGTATGCGCTTATTTTAACAACGCGAAGGTTACGAAGGTATTTTCAAGGGCATCCAGTGCATGTATTAACTAATATGCCAATCAAGCAAGTCTTAACCAAACCAGAGATATCTGGTTGACTCGCATTGTGGGTAGTAGAATTAGGTGCTTATAAATATCTTACCTTCCGCGTAGTGCTGAAAAAGGTCAGGTTATGGCGGATTATCTCGCTGAACTGTCTGGAGAGTTGGAGGTGATTAATGAGCGAACCGCGCTAAAACCGGTACTGGGCGAAACTTGGGATTTGTTTACTGATGGCGCTTCGTGCCCAGAAGGTGCAGGTGCGGGTTTGGTTTTGGAAAGTCCAAGAGGTGAGGAGCATACATACGCATTGCGGTTTAATTTTGATGTGACAAATAATGAGGCCGAGTATGAAGCATTACTCGCAGGCTTAAATATCGCGCGAAAAATGAATATTGTTAAGCTGCATGTATTTACAGATTCGCAATTAGTAGCGAATCAGTTTAATGGATCTTTTAAAGTACACGATCCCTCTATGCAGAAATACTTGCAGCTATTGAAAGAAATGGCAGCGCGATTTGAGCATTTCGAACTCGCACAAGTGCCAAGAAGCCAAAACAAAAAGGCGGATGCGTTGAGCAAATTGGCTGCTTTAACGTTCTCGCACTTTCAAAAACAAGTATGGGTCGAGGAATTACCAAGTAAATCAATAGATAGTGAATTAATGGTCGCATATGTTACAGAAGGACAGCTAAACTGGATGGACTCAATTCTGCAATATATCCGCAGTGACATTCTGCCAGATGATAGTCGCGAAGCTCGTTTAGTAAGAGACCGAGCACCGATGTATATCATTCAAGATGATATCTTATATCGCAAGTCATATTGCAGACCAATGATGCGTTGTGTTGGCCCAATCGAGGCAGAAATGATTATAGAAGAAGTGCATAATGGCACTTGTGCACTGCATTCAGGTTACAAAACTATCGCCGCGAAAATTATGCGAATGAGATACTTTTGGCCATCCCTATACCGCGATGTAGCGAAAATTGTTAAACGCTGTAAAAGTTGCCAAAGGCATGCCCCACAGAATCGAATGCCGTGGCATAATATGATTCCTGTTAATTCACCATGGCCGTTTCTTAAATGGGCTATTGACATTGTAGGGCCATTTCCTGCAGGGCATGGAAATGTTAAATTCCTGATTGTCGCAATCGATTACTTTACCAAATGGGTTGAAGCTAAGGCAGTTCGCACTATTACTGGTGTACAAGTGCGAAATTTTGTATTGGAATACATTGTTTGCCGATTTGGCATTCCGCGAGAATTGGTTAGCGATAATGGTGCTCAAATAGCGAAAGATCCTTTTAAGACATGGTGTACTGATTTAAATATTGTACAAAAGTTTACGTCAGTGGCGCACCCACAAGCTAATGGTTTATGCGAGGTAACCAACCGTGATATAGTAAGCGGTATTAAAAAGAGATTGTACGAAAAGCGAACTGGCTGGGTAGATGAATTACCCAATGTGTTATGGGCACATCACACAACATTTAAGAAAAGCACAGGGGAAACACCTTTTAGCTTGGTATATGGTTCTGAGGCAGTAATTCCCGCAGAAATTCTGGTACCAACGCATAGAATAGTTAACTTCGAAGAAGAAGCAAATGATGATGCGTTGAGCAAAAACCTGAATTTCATTGAGGAGCGGAGGTTAATGGCTGCTATCAGAGAAGCGAATAATAAACAGCAAATAGCTAAGTATTATAACAAAAGAGTGCGTGCTTTATCCTTCGCTATAGGCGAATGGGTGCTGCGAAATAACGAAGCAAGCAGAGCAGAAAAGCTTGGTAAGTTGGGTCCTAACTGGGAAGGCCCTTATCAAATTGTGGCAATCAATGTGGCAGGTTCATATAAGCTCGCGGATGTGGATGGGCGAACTTTGCCTAATGCGTGGCATGCTGTTTTATTAAAGTGATATTATGCATAGCTTTGCGAAAACTATCAAGGATATATGTACAAAGTGCGAAATTAGATACAAGGCATATGGCTGACATACTTATTATGTGATTTTTGTTTTTAATTTTTTGCAAGTCTTGATCACGCTTGTAAAAATTTTAAGAATAGTCACTTGTAAAAGTACGCAAAAAGTTTATTTGTGAAATGTGAATAGTTATGAAATGTTTTACAGTTTGTTTCATAATGTTATAGTATTTCGCAGTGTTTAAATAGCAAAGTGATGAAATTGCCCACTTTTGCATGTGAATTATTGCGAAAGGAATTTTATATCCTAAGTATTTGATTTTGCCAATGCTTAGATGCTTCGCAATGCTGATTAATTACCTAAGGATCGTTTCGGCGGACTTAGAAGATTCATAACGTATAAGCATATATGCATACAGATTGTTTCGCAAAAGTACGTATTTATTATGTGCACAATAATATATGTTGGAAATTGCAAAGGACAAGTTTGTGTTATGAATATTAATGATAAAAGCGCTATATAAATAAAGAGTACTCGCGAATAAATATGAAAAAATAAAGTTTCATTGATAACGGCGCAGAGATAGCTGCGCGCTAATTTCTACAATATTTTATTCTAGCTTAGACAAGTCAAGATCAAAGATGTCTTTTAAAGTGGCATCATCTTGTTGACTTATTGCAGTAACTTTGTCGATTGGAATATCCGCTAAGCTTGCTTGTGCAGTAGCAGCTACTTCACATGCTTCTGCAAGTGAACAAACGCGATCTCCAATGGTGGGAGGCAGAGGATCTGGTATGGTGCAATGTGGAGCAATTTCATCCAGAAACTCTACTCTCTCGCGCAGTCGTAAATCAGCTGCATAAGTGGAAAACAGAACATTCACGGGACGTGAATTGAGAACCTTTTTAGCAAACTCCGGTAGGTGTTGGCGGAGTTGCGTGAACTCAAGCTTCGCGGAAGCTGTTGCGGCCACAGCGGTGTCTCTCTCCGCAGTAAGCTTCGAAACCTCCTCTTGCAACGAAGAGATTGTGGTTTCAAAATTTTTTTGTTTGTCAGCTGCAGTAGACACCTGTAGTTTCGATTCATCTACCGTGGTTTTGGCCGCGGTAAGCTCATAGGAGAGATCAACACAGCGTTTCTCGCTGTTTTCAGCCTTGATTCTCTCAGCATTGTACTTCTGCTGTTCAGCTCCAAGCACATTGAAAATTTGTTCTTGCCGGCATATCATATCGTACGCCGATTTGAAGCACATGTAGAAGTTTTGAATAAAACTGTTGTGCACATCAAGCGCAGAAAGTTTGGAAAATTCGCGGCGAAACTCGCCGGGGATTGCTAACTTCATTTGTTGGCGCTGATCCAGAGCAGCGCCCGCTGATGCATAAGTATATCCTGATAGACCATCAATCCGCACCCCATAAGAGTCAGGGGGAGTGCGGAACAGCTCCGTGAATCAGGGCTAGGAAAAACTGGATTGAAAGGCGAGCCTCCTGCAAAACAATGCGATTATTATAATAGCAATGATAAATATCACAAAAACTGGCATAAATCAAAGATGATTGTGTTATACCAGTATGTTGATCTCCTTCATAATCCAATGTGATCGGATTATCATATAATGGAATGCTTTGTTTGAGTTTCTTGCTCTGTGATGATGGTGGTGTTTGCACCGGTCGTTTTGCGGAACTTGGTTGTGATGTTGGTGATTTTGAGGTCAAATCAACGATGGGAATAGCCTGTTTCTCCTGTTTGATTTGATGCTCGGTAGATGCTGACGATTTAGCCTTCGGGCTCGTTAGCAACTTTGTAATTAAAGCTTTAGGATCCACCTTACGATCGACCTCGTCAATTTTCATTTTTGATTAAAGTGGAAAAGCTGTGTTTAAAGAACTTGTAAAGGTTAATAGCGAATGTATATAATTGCGAATTGTGGTAGAGAAAGCAAGTGGAAAATTAGTGATTCTGAATCACGATATATATAGGGGAAATAAGGGTGGTAAACGTTGGTATTAATTATCCGTTGTGATAACTCAAACGGTAACTTTTGTCCTACAACGGTAACTAAGTAAATGCGAAAATGACTAAGTGCGGATGACGGTTGCAAAAACTGCACATCTTACGAGTTTATCATGATACATCTGCTTTGCGTTATGTATCATAATAAACTGGGAGGACTTGATCATATACATAGCATTGTATATGTATATTTTGTTTGCTACAGGCCAAGAGCGGAATTGCGCGGACTTTAAAGCCAAGATATGCAATTTTCGCTGAAAGTAAAGTGCAGCAGTTATGTTTCCGCGTTAATAAAGAGACTGCGGTTAAATCCGCTGAGTTTCCGCGGGCGGTTAGGTAATTCGCAGACCGCGGATATCTCGAATACTATAAATAGGGAGCTTGGCCTCTCATTTATGGGTTGTTGATTCTCTGCCATTTTTGCCCAAGCCTTTGTAATTTCCACTTGTGATTTTGCCCAAGGGATTTTTACACCGCGCAAAGGTGAATTATGCTAATTAACAATCAAGACCGGGTCGGGGTGGTTGATCACTTGATAGTTAAAGTGAAAGACGATCATCGGGGCCCAAAATAATCATCAAACATTCCATCCTCCATTATAATCTTATTGCACTCAATCCGTAATTAAGTAACATCGCTAATTAAGGATTGATCACCCACGTATAGCAATAAAAGGTTTTGTGTAGCACAATTCCCTATCTTGAACATTTCATCAAACATCTTGTCGTCATAAAGCAATTTTCCATCTTCTCACATAATTGAAAGTGTTAAACTCACTTATATTCTGTATATACCAATTCTGATTTCAACGGTCATCAGTAATCAAGATAAGAGATTCATTAATAATCCTTGGTAAAGAATCCATAAAGACAAAAAATTGAGAAATCCTCAACCAAATCTTCGCAATTTACTTGAAGTCAGTTAATTCAACCAAAAATGGTTAATCAAACTCACTCTATCTAAACTGAAGAAACTGAGTTAGTTCAACCAAAAGTGTTTAACTGTAGAAATTCGTATGCTATAAAAATACAAAAAATCAATTGGTGAAAAATTGAAGAACCTTAACACAAACATTGAAATCCAAACACAACAAACAAATTTTAACAAAGAACGAAAATTTTAACACAAAACATGAAATATATGTACTTGTTAAACAAAAATTCAAAGTAATATATAAGCAAATCATTCAAACGGAAAAAGAGAAACCCTAATGTTTATAAAAGATCAAATACTTACCCTAAATCATCATTGCACCCGGGTTGCAACTGAAAAGCACACGAAATCAAAAAAAAAATTACGGAGTCAAGATGAAGATGAAATTTAAAAAGGGAAGAATGAATAGAGCTGCTCAATTTTTGGGATAGTGATGCAGTTTAAAGATAAGCCAGTGGGAGAAAAAATAAGCGATTTTATGAAAGATTGGAAGAAATCTCGATTGTATGAAGAAAAGTTACAAATGGCTATGAAGATTTTCGATTTTGGTTAACCTGATTGTTGGATTTCTTGAGATTTTGTTTTTAGGGTGTTTAGAGCACGAGTTGTCACTATGGACACTGAAATTGATTGACTAACATGGGTGAGGGTGCTAAGGCCACATGCAATGGACCGTGAAAGAGGCCCGCCACCGCCGCCACCTGGCTCACCGCCACGACCACCGTTCCGCCACCACCTCCGCCACCCATATCCCTCACCCTTCTAACGGGTGGATTTGTGGGGCCCATCTGATTTATTTTTTTTTCTATTTTTTTCTATTTTTTTCTCCTCCAACAGATACATGTTTTTTTTTTTTTTTTTTTTCCAACGGCTGCATGTTTCTTTTTTTTTAAACCAATAATACACTACATTTTTCTCTATATATACATACACTCTCATTCCATTATTCACCCAACACTACTATCAATTCATATTTCACAAACACAAAAAAAAAAAAATTCAAATGGAAGTGGAAGATTTATTAAATTCTCAGAGTGAAAGCGAGGAGAACGTGACGTACTTGGCCTTGAAGAGGATTATCTCCGACATCAAGAAAACATGCCGCAACGTACTTGGCAGGAAAGAGTTGAGCTCCAAGATCGGATGGATCGAGAGATGCGAGATCGAAGAGCGCATCATAACCTTCGCAACAATTTGATCGAACACATTTGGACACTCCCGGATGATTATATTGTTCGAAACAATTAACGTTATTTATTGTATTTTTTTTATTTATGTATTGTCTTTTATTTATTTAATTATGTAATGTTTTAAATTTTTAATAATATAATGTTTTAATTTTATTTAATAAAATGTTATTTGTATTTATTTATTGTATTTAAGTAATAATTTAAAATTGGTTAAAGTTGGAAATGGAGTGTATGATTGTGAGTGTTTAGTGAAAGGAATGTGAAAGAAATGTTAAAGGGTTTGTGCTGATGTGGCGCTGATGTGGAGGAGAGAAGTTCAGTGAAAGATGAGTATGATTGCATGTGGCCTAACATTATCTCCATTTCACTGTCTATTTTAATATTTTATAATCTATTTTTATTTTTTAATATTAATTATTTTTCATTAATTTTGGAAAAGTTATTTTTTTTCATAAATAAAAAAAATTAAATTATAAAACTTGAATAATAGATTAGTCCAGCTTTTTTATATTCTTTTTTTGCCCAAAATAAAATGTTTAGCCCAAAGATAATATAAAATAGGCCTATTTAACAAAACCTAATAAATTACTCCATACTTTTTCTTCTTCATCCTCTCGCTAGCAACAACAGCAACTCAACTTCTTCCTTCAAATCCAAAAAAAAAACCTCATAAATAATAAAACAGCAAAAAAAAAAGGAAAACAAAAAAAGGAAACGGGAAGAAAACAGCGTCGGCTACGCGACACTGAAAATGGACGGGAGGACCGACGGTGGTACCGTGTCGGAGGACGGCGGTTCGGCGTCGATTTTCGACCGACGGTGAGGAGGGAAGGCGCGGACACCTTGTGCTCTTAGAGATTTTGGTTAACCTGATTATTATACTCCGTATTCAGAATACTCTGTATTTTTATTTAATTATTTAATTAAAATAAATAAAACTAATTTAGTGAATGATGTCATCTAGTATTATTCAGGAAGTGCCAGCTGTCCATTTTTATTTTTTAAGGTATGGTAATAATTATTTAATGATGTCATTAAGTTAGCAATTTAAAAACATTGAAAGATACGCTCTAGAATAATAAAAATTCTTAGTATCAAACGCTATAATTAGCTGAATGTAATAAAAAAATATACCGAAATATATTTTGATGCAGTCATTCAGTTTAGATGGAAAACAAGAAAATGATGATTCAACTAGTCGCCTTTTAGGATCGGAAATGGTGGTGTCAGATAATTGATGCTTCGTTCCCATTTTTTGTGAAATTAGGGTTTCTATGAGAAGCGGGAAACGTTTTAGAAATGCGGGAAACGTTTTGGAAATGCGGGAAATGGATGTAATTTGTGTGCTACAGTGCCGGCGTGGAGTGGAGTGGAGTGAAGTGCGCATATATATAGCCTATAGAGATAATCAAGAGTCAAGACAAATTCTTTGCACACAGAACAATTCCTTATTTCGATAATTTATTTATTTTTTATTTTATTAACCTACATATCCAAATCCAAATCCCAAAATCGAACTCATGACCTCCACTATGAAAGGATTGACCCTCAACCATTATACCACCACCCTCGTGGTTTTCAATAATTTATTTATCTGTATAAGAAATCAATTTGAAGGTTTGGTCTAGTGGTATGATTCTTGCTTTGGGTGCGAGAGGTCCCGAGTTCAAATTTTCGAAACGCCCCTTTAGTAAAAGTTCAACTTTTTTTTTTCTTTGCGATAGGTACATGGTGGTCACGACTTTAGATGTAGTATAAAATATTCATATTTTCCCTTCCCTATCTACTTGGGACTAGGGATGGTAAAAAGGCCCGTATATGATGGTGAAATCCGAAATCCGACAGTTTTGGGCTAGGTTCGGTCCAGGTTAATGGGTTCGCGAGCCGGGTATGGGGATGACTTTTAAATTTTATCTGGGTTCGGTTTTGGGGACGGTTTTAGATATAAACTCGTTTACCCGGCCCGTATACTCGAAAAAAATACCCGAATACGTATACCCGACCCATAAAAGAGTTTACTTTTTTCAATATAAATATTTAAATATAATTAAAGAAATTTAAAAAAAGAATTTAATTAAAGAACTTTTCTATTATTAGCCCGTAGAGCTATTTTTAAGAACATAAGATGTTTTATTTACTTGTACATTGATAATAACCATTCCAATTAATTACCCCACTACATTTTATGTACCATCAAATAATTATTAGTGACTCATACTATAAGTATAATATAGATATAGATATAGATATAGATCTTAGATTTATTATTAGATAAACTCTTTATTAAATACTTCGTAATTATTAGTGACTCATACTATAAAATCATATTTGAGTTAATTTTGATAATACTTTTTAGTGGCCCGTACTATAAAGTTATAAACTTAAAAATATATGGGGTTCTACAATTATATTTAGCGGTGTCTTGTAAAATTGTTAATAATCGTTTGTAAAAAAAAATTTCGTAACTAGTGGTGTCACAGGACCCTGTAGCTATAAAGGTAGACTCGCCACTGTCTGATCGGCTGTATTGTTTTAAGTTTTAACCTAACGAACTAGTAATCATCATTAACACGATCATATGTGATTCTATCAATAATAAGTGTATTTAAACCAGGTGGATAGAGTACTGGTACATTTTTATCAATTAATTTATTATACTTTATTATTTGTTAAAGAATTACATAATTAAACGTCCCCATTTGTTAACGAACTAGTCCGGTTCGGCCCGCGCGATGCGTCGGGAAATTTCGTCATGCATATTCATCTTTAACATAGCGTTGTGTACGTATTGGGGGGGGGGGGGGGGTGTAACGGCTCATGTGTTAAGATCCGTTTTAGATATCAGTGTTCTTAGCGTTTTTGAAAAAGTGTCTGTTTCGAACGTAGTTGGTCTCGTTTTATTCGTAAAATTATTTCAAGTTTAATGGTGGTAGCGGTGAAATTTAACTCGCCTCGAGTACGTAGTTAACGACTGTCGAAGTTTATGGTGGATGTTGTTTTTTGATTTAAATTAAAAATTAAAATTTACAGTTTATACTCCTGGGAAATTGTATAAGTTGAATTGTTTAGGGGGGTTGGGGTGATATTTTATGATGTGAAAAGGAAGTGTGAAACGGCTACTTTTTTTCTGGAACGACATGAGGATCCACCTCTTTTAGTATATAGAGGTTACGTAGTTAACGGCTGTCGAAGTTTATGGTGAATGTTGTTTTTTGATTTAAATTAAAAATTAAAATTTACAGTTTATACTCCTGAGAAATTGTATAAGTTGAATTGTTTGGGGGGTTGGGGTGAAATTTTATGGTGTGAAAAGGAAGTGTGAAACGGCTACTTTTTTTCTGGAACGACATGAGGATCCACCTCTTTCTCTTTTAGTATATAGAGGTTAATTACATAATTTTTTTTGGTTTTTCGATTTTGTCCCCGGTGGATTTTTTTTTTTTGCCCCAAACCCTTCATATTTTGTCCCAAACATTCATATTTCCCCTAAAACCTTCGTATTTTGTCCAAAAATCTTCAAATTTTGCTCAAAAAACTCTATATTTTGCTCCAAAACCTCCATGTTTTGTAAAAAAATCCCTATATTTAAAAAAAAAAAAATCGCCCACAGTGAAAAAAATTTATGGGTTCGCCACTGAACGTCCCTATCAGATGCCCCTCTAGACAAACATAATAACTCATTGCAAGGACATAGAATTTCATGAAAAGGACCAATGCTATCAAAAGGGGTTTCCATCTCAGTATGGGTTACACCAAAATTAAAGCATATAGAATAAACTGAATTTTGAATATCCAAGTTTCCCAAAAAAAAAAAAAAAAGTGAGAATCTTATACCTTTTCTCAGATTTATTCAGGTGAAGAATTGCAAAATAAGGATTGTGACAGTGATCGAAATGATGTGCTGGAGTCCGCAACGAAATTAACGCCGGAAGGTGTGTCGGGTTCATGTAAGCGAGCTTTGGATGTCGTTGTGGAACAAGTTTCTGTTTTTGGGGCTTTAGATGCTCCCCTGCCATGTTGAACCTAGATGTCCGTGCATGCGCCTTCAATTTCTAATAATGGACCGGTGTCTTCTAATTGTGGTTATGGGCCTCTTAGTTCTATTATTGGGCTGATATCTAGTGGCCTGTATGGTGGAGTTAAAGAGCTGGCAGTTGGTGGCAAGGTTGCAAAAGACGTGAGACGGGGTCAAGACAATCGGGTTCTAAAAAGGTCGAAACGTTCGAGACGGGGTCGAGACGGGGTCGAGACGGACGTTGACCAAAGTTGACTTTTAAATACATTAGTATATAAATGTATATGTGTATACATATTTTAAAGCCAAAAACTTTAATTGACTAATTTGTGCCCATAATCGCTATCACCATTAATATAATACAGAAAATTCAAACTAAAATACGATAAATTTGACCAATTTTATCGACTTTCTGGCTTTTTGGGAGACTTTGACCTGATATTTTTTAACTTTGACCTAAATTTTGACCGTTGACTGTCATATTAGACGGTTTTCTTCGAGACGGGACGGATAAGTCACCAAACCGTCGCAACGGCTCGAGACGGGGCGTTTTGCAACAGTGGTTGGTGGTGTTAATGCGCCCGTAGGTAGATGTATTGGGTTGATTGGGCCTGATGTGGGGTCCGTTGGCCGACTAGTTTTGGTGGTGAGCTAAGTGCCCGTGTTGATTCAGAGTTGCCTTCCGGTGTTGTTATCGATTTCAAGAGGGTAAAGTTAGGGTTATGATTTCGGCTTAATTTTATGTAAAAATGTTATTAATTCGATATGGCTAATCAATTTTGTCTATGTTGTTCTTAATTTCGTCTTAATTTTCCGTATGTATTGTTTTCATATTTGAATTTTTAGTTTTATTCTTTTTCTCATTTCATTAACATTGGAGAATACATCCACGTCTGCACTAATTCGTAAATTTTCTCATTTTTCAGGTTTTAGGTTTGGATATCATTCCCATTGGTACGTTTGGTTTTATGGGTTATTACGGGTTTTTAGTCAATGTTCAAGGTCATATGTGTTAAAAGAATATTTTGTGTGTGTTTTTAACGAAAAATAATATTATATACATAAAATAAAAAGATCCGAAGATATAGCAATGTTACAAGGGTTACATATGGTGCATTTGTGTTAAATAAACCGCGTCCAACACTAACATGTATGACTCAACTACCTATTACATTTGCGTAACATCAATTGAAGTTCAGAAATCAACCCCGAAACACATTAACCCACAATGAGAAGTAACCACCACTAAAACATCACACCTAGAAAAAGAACCAATCCTAAATCCTAATCCACACGGACAACTCACTCCTCGAATACAAGCCCCAACCCAATATTGTGTGTGTTGTTAAGAAATATTTTGATGTATGTGAGTTGGTCAAAAACAAGCTTTCTTATATTTGGGAGAGACTGGCACGTGCTATATTCACCCTGTAAAACACGACAAACAGACTTCCAATTCTGACGTTTTCGCACAAAGAGTGGTAGTGATTGAGCCAATATCTTCCGCCGATGACATCCAATTAAAACCCTCAAAATCAACCACCACCACCACCGGAATCAATTCCAACTCCGGAGATCAACTAATCTCCGACGGACTAACTCCGATCACCGATAACAAACCTACAGCCGACGCAGGATACGCATTTGAAGGATACGAAACGGCAATCGAGACGGAAGTTGCTGATGACAATGCGGCGGTTTCTGATATTACTGATAAACTGAACGTCGTTGAACGTGAACATCAGGAAGGTGAACCGGAAGATGTATCTACGGGTGTAAACCCTCAGAGTTTTTAAGTGCACTTAATGATTATGAATATAAGCAAGTTCGATTGTTCATCTGCTTTTAAAGTTACATTTTATGTTAATTATACGAAGTCAGAGTTATATGCATTAGGTTTCATTATATTCCGTGATTTGTTGGTTAAAGCGATGTTTATTTATGTGTTTAGTGTTGTTTTAATTTTGTATGGTTATTATAATGTTGATATCATTGAATCATCTACATCTACATATATATTAAGATAAGGATGACTGAAATGAGTAGTAACAGATGAAATGAGTCAAGTTTTAACCTTTTAGACTCAT